>NW_022436993.1:117359-172393 GCF_009761245.1 Sapajus apella | reverse complement strand
GGGAGGCTGAGGCAGAAGAATCGTTTGAACCCAGGAGGTGGAGATTGCCGGGAGCTGAGATCGTGCCACTGCATTCCAGCCTGGCGACAGAATGAGACTCTGTCTCAAAAAGAAAATAATAAAATAAAATAAAATATTTTCCCATCATATTATTGTCAATATGCAGTTTTATAGTCTACTTCTTCACCTTTTTCTGGGGATAACTTTAAAACAAGTAGCCATATACAAGTCGTCTGTGAATACATTCCTTGTTTAGGAAACCTGCATCTAAACAGTCCCCTGGAGACTACCGGCAGGAGGAGTGCCTGGGGTCCTGGTGGAAATGCAAAATTGCAGGTTCTACTCCAGACCCACTGACTCAGAACCTGCATTTTGACAAGGTTCCCTGGTGGTTAGTATGCATGTTAAAGTTGACAAGCTCCCTTCTAGGACTGTCATTGAAGAGCTGAGAATCACTTGTTTTTCTGAAAGTTATACACGCATCCAGCATATGAGAATAATAAAATGAGATCTGTTTAATTACAATGAATTATTTATTCGTTGGAAATCATGGCCAGTCTTACAGCTCGACGTGGTGAGTATTTGAGGATTTGGAGATCCTTCTATGTGTCTCCCTGTCTCTCTGTCTCTCTCTCAGTCTGTCTCTCCCTCTGTCTTCCTCTCTCTCTCTCTTTTTCCTGCTCTCTTTCTCTCTTTCCATCTTTTTCTCTCTGTCTCTTTCGCCTACATTGACTTTCTCGTTTTATTTTTCTATGGAAATATTGAAACAATTGAGACTTGGTTTTGTTTTTCCCCATCACTTGGAGCTGACCCTTTCATCTTCGATTCAGCCCGTTTCCTTCAAAGCTAAATATTAAACAGATCTGTCTTCTGACAGCTGACCCCAAATAGGGACGAGCAGTGGTCCTCGCCCCAGGGGTGGAGAACTGAGCCGACAAAGGTAGAGGAGAGACAGGATGGAGCCAGTTCCTGTCCCCCAGGGAAGCCCAAAAGTTGTGGCTAAGCTCACACAGAGCCAAACAGCCAACAACCAAACAACCGATAGCTTCTGGAAGGCATTCCTGCAGAAATTCCTCTTTTGCCAGGGGGTGAAAGGGTTGCTAATTGATTTTGTCTGCTTTTCAGATGGATTTACAGAGACACAAGAGTTTTAATTCTAACAGAGAGGTAACAGTTTTAGATACTGTACTGGCAAAGTTTTCTGTCTCTCATGTGACCTGGGGTTGCATAGTGGTATTTTTTATTTCATCAACTTGTTATCCTGTTAAGTGAAGAGCAGCAGTAAATCTAATTAAGTAAACGCTGTTCTAAAGAACATATGTTTCATAAACATATTATTTATTCATAGCAACGGAATAAAAGAAAGCTAACTCTTCCCAAATGCCTTGAGAATTGGTGGTCCCGACTCACTGAAGAGATGGGGGAAGATTGCAGTCTTGTCATCTCTGGCCAAGAGATAGATGCCACCTAGTGTCCTCTTTACTGTTTCTGGGGCTTGTAACTCTCAGCACAGTGTGCTGTTGATCTCAAGTCTGATATGCTGTATGTCAACGTATGAAAACAGGGACAACAGGAGACAGGGAAGTGTGAGTGGAAAACACCTTGGGCTCTCAAACGACTGAGCCAAAAGGAGAATTCCAGCTGGAAACTGCTCAAGCCAAACCTGCCTCCCATTCTACTCGAAGTCATCCCTCTGCTCACTGAGACAGAGGCGTATTCTGATTCCTCCTTTGGAAAGGCTTATCAGAAACTCAAACGAATGCAACCATTTGTCTCTCACCTAACTGTGAGAAAGCCCCCTCCTTGCTTGAGCTGTCCCCGCCTTTCTGGACAGAATCAATGCACTTCTTACATATATTGATTAATGTTTCACGGCTCCCTAAAATGCAAAACCAAACTTCGCTCTGCCCACCTTGGCCACATGTCATGAGGACTTCCTGAGGCTGTGTCAGCAGCGCAGTTCCTCAACCTTGGCAAAATAAACTTTTTCTTTCTTTCTTTCTTTCTTTTTTTTGACAGAATCTTGCTCTGTCGCCCAGGTTGGAGTGTAGTGATGTGATTTTGGCTCACTGCAACCTCCACCTCCTGGGTTCAAGAGATTCTCCTGCCTCAGCCTCCCCAGTAAGGGATTACAGGTGCACGCCACCACACCTGGCTAATTTTTGTATTTTTAGTCAAAACAAGATTTCACCATGTTGGCCAGGCTGGTCTCAAGCTCCTGACCTCAGGTGATCCACCAACCTCTGCTTCCCAAAGTGCTGGGATTACAGGCGTGAGCCACTGCGCCTGTCCCAAAATAAACTTTCTAAATTAACTGGAGACCTGAATTTTCAAAGTTGACAGAGGGAAAAAAGAGAAGTGACCTTTCCATATCCATAGAGAGAGAGCTCTGTAATGTTATACAAAATGGCAGAAATGCCACTTTGTGAAAAGAGACAATTGTTTTAACAGGCACAAAAAAGTCTTCCAGTCAGTCTGAATGACCAGAGTTTTTAAGAGAAAAAAATCACAAAAGTCAGAAAGTCTGCCTATAATCCTGAATCAAAAAATAGACTCAGAATAAGTAGTTGGTCAGGACGTATTTGCTTACATAAAAGGAAAACTGAAAAACCTAGGAATCTGGTTCACAAAGTCTTCTTAAGCCCTGTGATTTCAGTTTTGTTCTTCCTTTCTTGTTATTCTGGATTAGAGTGTTATTCTTGTGATTTTTGAAAAATGAAAAATATGGGCTTATACGCTTGCCTAATAGATGATTTCTGGAAATAAGAGGTGAAAAAGTGAGTTCATTTCTTCTTCAGCCCAACCCTAACCATGTGTGAGCTAAGGAATTCTTTATTTTAGATTTAGTTATTTTTAAGAGGCACATTTTGCTCTGTTGCCGAGGCTGGAATGTAGTAGTGCAATCAGAGCTCACTGTAGCCTCAACCTCCCCAGTGCAAGTGACCCTCGTGCCCCAGCCCCCTCAGTAGCTGGGACTATAGGTGTGCACCATCAAACCTGGTTAAATTTTTTTTTTTTTTTTTTTTTTTTGCAGAAATGAGTCTGGCTACGTTGACCAAGCTGGTCCCAAACTCCCGGCCTCAAATGATCCTCCCACTTTGGCCTCCCAAAATGCTTACACATAGCCACCATTCCTGGCCAGGAATTCTTAATATGTTTGTAACATAAAGAAGAAATTAGGGATATATTGGATTTTGTTGTTGTAGTTTGGTTTTTAATTTAAGCTATACCATAGAGTTTTGTGGACACTATGAAACCTAGGACCATTACTATGTATTTAACAGAGTAAGTGTTCTAACAGGGCAGTGGAGAGTAATATTAATAGTTGTGAGTGTAAGGTCTGACCACACCGTGGACGGCATGGAGACCCCCTGTGACCTGCATGTACACCTCTGGAGGGCCTTCCGGAATTAGAAACCTGAAGTGGCTGGAAGATCATGAAAAGCAGAAGAACTATCAACCCCTGTGGCACCTAACTAACTTGAGACATTCTTCTATTATTGTTTCTTAATCTGGCCTCAAATGACAAGGCCATTGTCATTTGAGGCCAGATTAACCGACCTTGGCCAACCTCGTGACTCCACACCATACAACCCCCTCCCAGCTTGCAAAAACTGCCCTAAACTGGAACTTCCCATTGCCCATCCCAAACCTATAAAACTGCTGACTCTCTTTTTGGACTCAGCCTGTCAGTACCCTGGTGAATAGACAGCCATGTTACTCACACAAAGCCTGTTTGGCTGGCGTCTCTTCATTCAGAGTGTGTGCGTTTTAACAGTTTAATATTTCTAGAAAAATCTGACAATAAGTTCATTGGGTGAGTAGCAAAATCATAACCTCAGAGAGAAATCTTTGAAACAGAAGGACATACTATCTTTTGGAGAATTAACTTCATTCAGAGCTTCCATTTACATTCTTCTTATTTTTCTTCTTTGCCTTTACATATTTTTTTTGTAATTTACATATTCCTATACAATCCTAAAATCTTTCTGAAACAAGCGAGATTATAAATTTATTATTTTGATAACTGTTAGAAATTAATTTTTATATATTTTTTAAAACACAAAGTTATCCTTGTGACCATTGGCATTATAACCGATATTAAAAAACAAGGGCTCCTCCTAGTGATACTGCAACTCATTGCAGTGTGCGAATTCCAGGTGCATTTGTTGTCTTTGTTGTGTAACAAGTTCATTATCCTTAGTAAACACACACTGGAAATCTGTTGAATTCAGGCATCAATAACGGAGATGCGTGTTTTAGGGAAACTGCAATAACTCCTTCAGGCCACTAGGGGCCATTTGACTAAATTCTCTTCCTGGTTCAAAGGAAAGGTCCCCAGGGCTGGACTCTCAGGGAGCAAAAAGAAGGACCTCCTCCCACCCTACAGTGGGATATTCTAAGGGTAGAATCAGGCTCATCATACTCAATAAATCAGTATTTCTCTGATTCTATGATTTTTTGAAACCTCTTTAAAAGGAAAAATAAATGTGGGCTCCCGATACTGACCTGGGACTGGATTACTGTACCACACAGATTCATGTACAAAAGGATTGCTCTGACCATAACTGCCAACAAAAGGGGGTAGAATGAAAATAGGAAAGTTGATGTCCCTTTCGCTATTACCTGCTGTGGTCAGATACTGCCTGCCTACTCTTTATCCTAAAAAAAGAAATGGGGCTAACGTCACTACCACCACTTCAGTCAAACCCTCCTTCCAATATGCAATTTGTCCTGTTTTGTAAGATGAGAATTGTCTCAGTTCTTTGGAAAAAAGTGTTCTTTTTTTTTTTTTTCCAGACAGAGTCTCGCTGTGTTGCCCAGACTGGAGTGGACTGGTGCAATCTCAGCTCACCGCAACCTCCACCTCCCAGGATTAAATGATTCTCCTGCCTCAGACTCCTGAGTAGCTGGGATTACAGGCATGCACCACCACACCTAGCTAACTTCTCTATTTTTAGTAGAGATGGGATTTCACCATGTTGGCCAGGCTGGTCTAGAATTCCTGACCTAAGCTGATCCACACGCCTCAGCCTTCCAAAGTGCTGGGATTACAGGTGTGAACCAGTGCACCCAGCTGAGAAAGGTGCTCTTTTCTTTGTCCTTCCCTGCCTCTGTTCGCTTCCTAAGTGGCACCATTTCTGCCCAGGTACACCAAACATCATTGTCTCTTTGAAGGTAATTCAAGAGATTGTATAAGATGTCATTAAGTTTTATCACAATTGCACACAAGGACAGGCTATTGGACACAACCATCTAAATACATATGTCCTAGATTCTTAGGTGGCCATGCAGCACAGTTCAGAGTCAGGCCAAAGCTCAGCTGACTCTAAGAAGGCCTCACCTTCCTTTTGATGCGGTTACAAGATAGTTCATTTGCAATCTTGCAGAAATCGCTTTGAAGAAAAGCACTGTAAGCTGTGTGGTTGTAATTGGATTTAAGTACTGTTGAATATAATATAAAAGTGACGCACCCTCCTAATAATTAAAGTTGTCATCTCCAGGTTTTATTCAGCGTTTGAATCATGCTCAAACTTGCAGACTTGACTTAAAGCTTAGATGCTTCATCTCCAAAGGAAGCTGGCCATGGAGTATAACAGGAAATCTAGTAAGCAATCTGGAGCTTTCCTCTAGAAAGTGCTGTGGTCTCAAAATGCAGTCCTGGTATCTGGACACAATGTCACAAAGGGTGAGTGCTAAAAAGAAAAGATTTCAGCATTGAGGGACATGGCTCCTTCTTCTAACGTACAGTGTTTTGGGGCAGTGGGGTGAAGGCCGAAGTGTTCCAGGTTGGAGTCTTTCCGTGGTTTTACTTTGCTTACCCCAGTATCTGGAGTTGAGAGGAAACCAAATTTGAGATTTAGGATGTGGACAGGAGGCAGGGGTTTTGCCTATAAATTACAACAGAGTCTGAACTCGCAGGGACTGCCAAGAAGACAAAGTGGTCACAGTTGGCTTAGGCCCGAAGCCAGGGCCCCTGCAGAGCCGGAGCCCTGCCGGGGCCCCCTCCCAGGGCCACTGCAGCTCTGCCTGTGCTTGGATGAGAGACAAGCTCTGTGCTGCTTCCTCCAAATCATGAAAACAAGCAGGCTGGACCAGGATGGAATAAATGAAGCTGAAGATGAAAGACATTTTTAAGACGGACATGAATTAGAGGGCTGTGGCGATCTGATTTTGTCTTTCGCATTCCTCTGCCTTCTCCTTTCAGCAGTAAGGCCAAGGTGCATGGTCAAGCCACCGGGACTTGTATGAGAGCCTCTGCAGGCAGAAGGATAGTGAAGACTCAGAATCTGTGGAGTGGACTCATGCTCAGGAGAGCCATGAAGCCGGGGCCTTGTCTGTAGGTTCTTTATTCACGCTGAGAAAGTTTGTCCTTCCTGTCACCCATAATTTTCCTGGAGAACTGAGAATAAGAAAACCAAGGGGACACCCATAGAGTCCATAGGTTCCTAGGTTAGTTCTACATACTCCCCTTCTCCTCCCAGAAACCCGAGATGTCAGATTCCTCAAGATTCCTTTGAGCTCACCCTAAACTGCTCACGGCAAGAACATTAGTCCGTTTCTCTCTTGAGACAGTCTCTGGCATGTTTATGAAAAGATCACTGGAGACTCTAGTTTCACAATCAACAATGTACCTAAAAATAGAAAAAAAATCTGTTCCAGGATAATTTTGTCTCTGAACAGCAAGATCAACAAAAGATGCCTTCAGGGAACGAGTGGTCCTGCACTGAAGTCTAATGAGACTCCGAGCCGCCTCTCAGAGTAAGGGGAGGGGTAGCTCCTACACGCTCCTCTTCCCAGCTCTTACTGACTGGCAGCACGGATGAAGCTGTGCACAGTAAATGCTGACTTGTGAACCATTCTGACCCCATCACCTGGGGCTAGGTGGCAGTATTCAAGAACCATCTCTGTGCATGGCGAGGCTGGGGTCTAATTGGTTGGAAAGCTTTGTATGAAACCCAGAATGCTAGTTGCCAAGGCTCTCTTCCCCTAAATTTTTAAATCGCTAGGTAATTCCCTGGAAATGTAATCCGGATGTTCCTGACTCATGTATATTTAAACCTATCCCACTGTTGTTTTCAGAAGACATCCGATGGATATTCTGGGCGAGTGTTTTGTCTTGATCCAATCAAGGAATCCCATTAATTAGTCTCACAAAATTCCACCTGGACTGCTGTAAAATCTAATTCTGTCTTATGTTTGCTAAGTTTTTTTCCTTTTCTTTTTCCTCTTTTTTTTTTTTTTTTTTGGTTTGTTTGTTTGTTCTTTACTGGCCTTGTTAAATATTCTAAGAAAACAGGAGAAAGACTTTAACATAACATAGAGCATCGTGGACCTTACTACGATGAAGCTTCCTTTCTCTGGGCTAGCAAACTGGGACCCCATCAATAAGTCATGCCAAAATATGGAGTTTCCTGCAAGTCAGCTTAGGAAATGGAGTAGAAGAGAATAAAGCAGAAATCAATATCTATTCCTAGGTTCTTACTGCACTGTAGGAAGCACTTTGTTTTTACTTGCTTGTTTGTTTGTTCTGAGACAGAATCTCACTCTGTCACCCAGGGTGGAGTGCAGTGAAGCGATCTCGGGTCACTGCAACCTCCACCTCCCAGGTTCCAGCGATTCTCGAGCCTCAGCCTCCCGAGTAGCTGGGATTACAGGTGCCTACCACCATTCCCGGCTAATTTGTTGTATTTTTAGTAGAGATGGGGTTTCATCCTGTTGGCCAGGCTGGTCTTGAACTCCTAAGTTCAAGTCTCCTCTTGCCTCAGCCTCCCAAGGTACTGAGATTACAGGCATGAGCTACCATGCCCAGCCGTAGGAAGCATTTTCTATTCCAGTTAGTAGATATAGAGATATCCTATTATCCTTGCTGTTTATCAGTAGACAACAGATTCCACAACACAGTGAAGATTCATCACAGGGCTTTGAAGTCACAGAGACCTGGGTCAAAGTTCTGTCCCCCTCCTTCCATTCCCAACTATGTATGTAGGACCCGGATGAGCTACCGGAACTCTCTGAACCCCTGTTGCCTCATTTTTCAAGTAGAGGCAATAATATTTAGCTCATCACTTTTAACTAATGTTTATTGAGCACTTACTGTGTGCAAGATACTGTGCCAAGAGTTTTCCATGCATCATTTTGTTTTACCCTTATGATTTCCTTATTCTGTGTGCATGAGAACTGACACTCACAGCATTCGCATAGCATGCCGAGTGGCAAATCTGGAACACAAACATCTCTCTGTATGATTCCAGAGTTATCATCTTGCTGCTGTATGAAATCAGATAAGATGTGTATAGACGGGGCTCTTAGTAGCTATGGAGGAGAACCAACACTAAGAACCTGCCTACTGTGTGCCATACCCTAGACATGCTTTATTTCCAAGGCTGTCATTTTGCTTATGCATATAAGGTTTTTCTGGATGTGACAGCTGTAGCAGAGGATCACAGGGACACGTGTACCTCTGACTAAGGTTGTCCTCCTCCACCAAGAACACAGCTTTCAGAGGATGTAAGTAGAATGGTAAGTGAGGAAGGAGGCAACCACTCAGAGAGAGAAGTTCCAAATCAATCCTTGAAATGGAGCCAGGCACAGGGGCTCATACCTGTAATCCCAGCATTTAGGAGGCCGAGGAAGAAGGACTGCTTGCGGCCAAGAGTTTCAGATCAGCCTGAAAACACAGGGAGACTCTGACTCTACCAAACAATAACATTGAAAAGTTGGCTGGGCGTGGTGGTGCATGCCTGTGGTAGAAGGAGGATCACTTGAGCCTAGGTGTTTAAGGTTGCAGTGAGCTATGAAGGCACTATTAAACTCTAGCCTGGGTAACAGAGCAATACCCTGTGTCAAAAAAAAAAAAAAAAATCCTTTAAATGAATGGAGCAAAAGATATCTCAGACATACTCCATACTCTTCCTAAAGGGATTTAGGTAGGCCCCATTTCAGTATGAACATACGTCTAGAAAATACAAAAGGAGGAAGAATTTTCTGTCCAATGCTTTATTTGTACAAGTGACAGGACTTCTAAAGCTTTCCAACAGCGCAGCAGTTGGCATTATTCAAAAGGACTGATAGTAAGCAGGTGCTCTGTCCTCTAAAGGTTTCTAGAAGCTTACGTGGTCTGTATTTTGTCATCTCAATTTAATTCCCTATTTTTCTGATAGAGAAGGGATGTTGTTCTCTGTAGAAATATGTGTCCTAAAAGTCCCTTGGCTATTCTGATTAAAAAAAGAAACATGTTTGTGGGACTAAGCTAAGATATAGATAAGAATGGACACAGTAGCCACAGCAGATACGCAGAAGGAAGAAAGGAGCTGATGAAAATGGGAATCCTTTTTTCTTCTCTCTTTACAGTTGCCGCACGGAGGCGATAAGCCCCATAACTATGCTCATATTCTGATGATGTAGGACATTGCTTCCAAAGAGATAGCAGTTTCCATAGAGCTGAATCTATGGGAGCACATATTAATCTCTTTTTATTCTAGGCGGAAGAGAATCACATCAGAGAAAAGTCATGAAATGATTGAAATCTTCTTTTCTGTTCTCCCAAAGCATCATTAAATGTATGTTGAACCTCATCATATAATCTGATTAACACACATGCTTGAGATGATTCATTATAATGACAACAATGGGAATTTCCAAAGAACACTTATTCTGTGCCACGAACGTTGCTAGCCACTTGATATGAATTATTTCCTTTAATCTTCTCAGGAATTTTGCTGAGAAAATTGAGACTCTGATTTTAAGTGACTTTTCTAAGGCCATGTGCACAATGCATAGGTTTGAGTTCCATGTGTCTTTGACTGCAGATCCATGCTGGTCCACACCTCCTAGCTCTCAAACAGCAGTGATATATCATAAGAAAAGGACTGGGAGATGAAGGGGGTGGGAACTGGCATCTGCCCAGTACTTGGTCTGTATCAGGTACATCACATGTTTTCGCATGCCCAGCTCTATATAATTAATAAGTAGGTCAGCTGAGATTGAACGCCAGATGGATCTGCTTTCATAGTTCACTCACGTTCCCTCAGGTGGACTTGCTGCCTGATTACTTTACGTGAGTTAAAAAAAATTAAAACAGATCTGAAAGTTAAATTTAGGCACCACTTAATCCCGAAGCTAACTAAAAATGATACTGGGACTTAAACTTAAGACCCTGATTATCTGCTGCTGCATAACAAGTTACCCCAAAGTGTGGCGGCTTCAGTACAACGATTGATTATTATTATTATCACAATTCTGTGGAATGAAAAATCAGGTGGAACACAGGCAGAAAAGCATGCTTTTCTAAATAAATTTATTTATTTAAGTTTTAACTGACACATAGTAACTGTACATATTTATGTGGTAAAGTGTGATGTTTCAATACATGCACGCATTGTGCTAACGATCCAGCCAGGGTATTTAACACAGTCACCGCCGCACACATTTCTCTTTGTTGTTGTTGTTGTTGTTGAGACAAAGTCTCACTCTGTCACCCAGGTTGGAGTGCAATGGCGCAATCTTGGCTCACTGCAACCTCTGCCTCCTGGGCTCAAGCAATTCTCCTGCCTCAGCCTCCCGAGTAACTGGGATTACAGGTGCGTGCCACCGCGCCCAGCTAATTTTTGTAATTTTAGTAGAGACGGGGTTTCACCATCTTGGGCAGGCTGGTCTCTAACTCCTGACCTGGTAATCCACCCGCCTCAGCCTCCCAAAGTGCTGGGATTACAGGCGTGAGCCACCACGCCTAGCCCATTTCTCATGTGTAATGAGAACATTTCAAAATCCTCTCTTCTGTCTATTTTGAAATATACAACACAATAATATCAACCATAGTCTTCCTACTGTGCCACAGAACACCAGAACCTTTTCCTCCTATATAACTTTGTACCCACTGACCCACTTCTTTGCATGCCTCGGGTGACTTGCTTCTGCTCAGCAATGCCTGGAGTCTCAAACGCGAAGACTTGAATGGCTGGGAGGGATGAAACCAACCATTTCTGGTTGGGTATCTCTCTCTCACTCTCTTTATCTCCCTCCCTCTCTCTCGCTCGCTCTCTCTCTCTCGCTCGCTCTCTCTCTCTCACACACACACACACTCACACTCACACTCTCTCTCCAAAATAGCAAGCTTGGGTTTCCTCACAATATGGCAATCTCAGGGTAGTTGGACATCTTAAATGGTAGAAGAGCTTTGGAGTTCACTAAACTAGCAAAACAATGAATGCAATTCAATGAGGAAAAACATAAAATTGCATTAGAATACACAAGGAATGCTTCAGGAAGCCCCGTGAAGAATAGTCAACGGTCACAGAATGAGATCCAAAAAAAGATGACAAAGTCTCCAGAAATTAGTATTAGTTGGATATTTTTAAGTTTATTTAATAAATACTTGAAAGAAGAAATGCTTTATTTATTTGTTTGTTTGTTGTTTATTGAGACAGAGTCTCACTCTGTCACCCAGACTGGAGTGCTGTGATCATAGCTCACTGCAGCCTTCAATTCTTGGTCTCAAGCAATTCTGCCACCTGAGACTCCCAAGTAGCTGGGACAAGTACATGCCAACATGTCTGACTACTTTTTTAAATTTTTGTAGAAACTGAGTCTTGCTATGTTGCCCAGGCTGGTCTCAAACTCCTGGCCTCAAGTGATCTTCCCACCTCAGCCTCCCAAACTCTGGGATTACAAGTGTGAACCACTGTGCCCAGCCATAAAATATGCTTTAATAAATCTTTCAATAACTTGTAAAGCACTGTGACTGTTGGAAAGTTATCATGTCCTAAGAGATTATCTAAAGAACTGAAAGAATGACTGTTCTGGGAATTCAAAGAAATATTAAAACAGCTTTGAATGAAGACAGAACAGCCCCAAAAGAGAAAGAATAGAATCCTTTAAATATATATAAATTAAAAGCTAACACACCCCTCTTTTTTTTGTTGTTTTTTGGAGACAAAGTCTCACTCTGTCTCCCAGACTGGAGTGCAGTGGCATGGTTTTGGCTCACTGCAGCCTCTGCTTCCCAGGTTCAAGTGATTCCCCTGCCTCAGTCTACTGAATAGCTGAGACTACAGGCTGGCGCCACCATGCCCAGCTAATTTTTGTGCTTTTGGTAGGGACAGGGTTTCACCATGTTGGCCTGGATGGTCTTGATCTCCTGACCTTGTGATCTGTCCACCTCGGCCTCCCAAAGTGCTGGGATTACAGGCATGAGCCACCACGCCTGGCCCCCTCTTTTTATGAATCTTATTTTCCTCAGCATTCTGTCCTGGTGTGACATGGCTGTGTTGGCTTCTGCTGAGTGAGTTTGTTGCCCAAGATGGCGGATCACAGAGATTGTGGTGGAAAGCCACGCCCATCTTTAGCTCCCTCTAGAGCTGTCCTTGGTTTGCAAAGGGTACACAGTGTGGGCTGGTTGTGGAAAAGAGGTATTCCCACAATGGCAATTAAGTTAAATTTGGAGGGCCAAGTCACTTTTTCCCTTACAACTCAGCCTGAGCCCACGGGAAACCATCTTGATCCTTCAATATAGTGCCTTCAGAATAGAAATCCAAATTGGTTCTCCTACGACATGGAGCACTGCTGAGATCACTGAACTCCTCTGAGCACTCATACATTTAGCGTTTCCCTTTTCTATGTCAACAAAATCCTGAATAATAGTGTTCATTATTTCACCGCATTCTCAAAAATAAAGGAACTCCAGCAAAAAATAGCTATGTGTCAAGCTATAATAAAATGACAGACAACTCATTTTCATATATTAAGCACACGTGGGGACTCATGTGTTGTTATATGCTGTCATGACTACTTTCGTGTACCTTTGTTATAGAATTCTTAGTCTTCTCAGAATTTTTAAAAAGACCAATTTAGACGGTAAGTGCCATTATTTTTGCCATTATTTTTTATTCAAAGCAAATTGAAAAGAACAGTTGTATATATTTCAAAAGTGCTAGCAGGGACTTTTTATCTTATAGGAAATCTAGAATATATACTCCCTAGTGCCTTGAGATGATTTTTACCGAATACATTAGTCTCATTAGTCCACTCCTGTGGGGGGCAATGTTTTATTTACCTTGGGTTTATTTTTAGTATTGTGCCTCTAAATTTTGTTTGGGGATGAAAACATGAAGGCCTCTTCTTGTATTTTCTGTAAGGCATATAAGGGCTCATTGGCTACAACCCTCTTAAAAATTAGTGGCAGGAAAAAAGCAAGCATCTTTTGAAACAGTGAAATGCTTCCTTTCATTGGTGGCAGAAAACAATGTAGCCCATTGTTTTTACTCTTTCCCCAAACTGCCAGGAAGCTCAGGATTAAATTTAATGTTCAGTTGCAGTAACTATCTTAAACTTCCCCTTTTATATGCTTTTTGATTTTCTGTCTATTTCAACAGACTTACTGTGTATGTAACATTTTATTGAAACCTGCCTAAAATATTTTCTGGCAGAAGGAAGAATTTAAGTTACTCTTTAAAAACAAAAACAAAACAAGGCCTGACTCCAATTACACGGAAATGTGTGGGTTATTTTAGATGTAAGCCCACAGAACAATCACCCATTCGGTTACTTGGGAGAACTGCCTCTATGTATCCACTGTGTCCTTGTGCATAAAAACTACAAATTGAGAAAAGTGGAAAGGCCATTTCGGGCCGGCCGCGGTGGCTCATGGCTGTAGCACTTTGAGAGGCCGAGGTGGGCGGATCACGAGGTCAAGAGATTGAGACCATCATGGCTAACATGGTGAAACCCCGTCTCTACTAAAAATACCAAAATTAGCAGGGCGTGGTGGCACGCGCCTGTGGTCCCAGCTACTCGGGGGGCTGAGGCGGAAGAATCGCTTGAACCCAGGAGGCGGAGGTTGCAGTGAGCCGCGGTTGCGCCACTGTGCTCCAGCCTGGCCACAGAGCAAGACTCCGTCTCAAAAAAAAAAAAAAAAAGAAGGCCATTTCTAATGTGACTTTTCTTTTTTTTTTTTTTGAGACAGAATCTCGTTCTGTTACCCAAGCTGGAGTGCAGTGGCATGATCTCGGCTCACTGCAATCTCCACCTCACAGGTTCAAGCAAGTCCAAGTAGCTGGGATTATACGCATGTGCCACCATGCCCGGTTAATTTTTGTATTTTTTAGTAGAGATGGGGTTTCACTCTGTTGGCCAGCTTGGTCTCGATCTGCCTCAAGTGATCTGCCCAACCTGACCTCCAAAAGTATTGGGATTATAGACGTGAACCACCCTGCCCAACCAAATTTGACTTCTTGACGAAAATCTACTTTCTGATTTGATTCTTCAATGAACTTGCCCCTTGGGCATGGACAGCAAAAAACCTCCATTTTGTTTTCTCTCTTTTTTTTTCCTGAGATCTTTTTGCTTCCGACTAGCACCCAGTATGGGTCCCTGCCTTGCTATGTGTCATTCTGGGTATGAAAAACCAGGCCAAAAAAAAAAAAAAAACGTATTTAAGTCCTCTTTACCAAGGGATGCTTGTTCTAGCTGACTTCCAGTGAGGTATAAAATGTCATCAAGTTGAACTTTTCAGTTCTAGTATTAGTACTGTTACATCTGATATTGCAAATTCCAAAGTCAAAGAAAGCCAACCAAATTGCTCCAAAGCTTTAAAAATAAATATTTGCATCTCAATCATGGGTAAAGGCCTGGGAAAGAGGGAAGAATTTGTGGAAGTATTTACATTAAATCAGTTTGCCCACCTCCCATCAAATTCTTATACTAGTGGTACATTCTGGTGGGGTTCTTAAACTTTTCGTAATTGTGTAGTAAATAACAGCATGTTTAAATGTCGCATGAATTATGATTAGAATCCGATGCTGAAGCTTAACGTCTCTTCTGAAAACAACATAGTCAGTGAATCATTCTTTATAACAAAGAGCTTGGGAAAAAAATTAAGAAAGGTCACAAGGGAACCTGGGATATTGGTAACCAATCAGAAGGTTTCAGGAAAAAACCCGCTTGCATTTGGTATAACTTAGAGCCTATTTTGGAAATTTAATAAACCTGGAACAAAGTTATTTGAAACTTCAGTAATGAATACAATGGTTAAATTCCACTCATTCCTGCATCATGGCAGAAACACCCTTATCTCTGAACACAAACCAAAACACACAAAGTCCTGATACCTATCTGCCAGCCCTGGAGGGCAGCCTGGCAGTAGGAGAAGGAAGAAATCTCTTAAGAGCCTTCTCTTTTACCATCTGTGCTTTCTACCAAATCTGTCATCTTTTACTTCTATCCAAACTGGAAATGAAGGAGCAGGCCTTCTCAGATGGCAGAGGCTACTGATGTTGGCAGTAAATACATAAATGAAATAAAAACAGAAATAACACACACACACACACATACACACACACACACACACACAGAGATACACCAAATTAAAACAAGCTTCTGAAATGCACAGCGCCCTTCTACGCTCTCTAAATTAGTAACAGACTTAATAGTTCAAAGGTAACTTGCAAGAGGTTTGAGTTTCTTTTTAAAAAACCTAAATATAGATTAATATATTCCTCCCAACCTTATATTAATATTTGTAAAAAATAGATACATTTGGTCTAGCGTAAGGAATATTTAAATATAAACAGTAATTTTCACACACAACTGCATGATTTTATAATATGAAATCAACCTCACACCAATAAGAGTTGCAGCAGTTGACCACGTTTTTACTGCAACCTACATCCATGATTTCTCCTTGCCATTAGAAGTGATACGGAAGTGCTGGGATGGGAAGAGCGTGGTCACTGTAAGTGACAGGGAACGCAGAAGCGCTGGGTAGGGGTGGGCGTGGTCCCTGGCTATGGCTCCACCCCTACGGACCCAGGTGAGGTCAGGCACCCTTGCTTTTGCCCACCCCCTAACTGTTGCATTTTCCAAGACCACCCTGGCCCAGCCTCTGTCCTGGGCCTATAAAAACCTGAGACCCTAGCACGGCAGCGACACCAGCAGCTGGACATGGAGAGGAGCACGTGGGTGGAAGAAGACGCAAACGGGTGATTGTGGAGAGGGCGTGCAGGGGAGAGGACAGCAGGGCCAGAGGAGAGCTGGGCAGAAGAGCACGAGGGGCACCGGCAGGCGGGAAGGCCGCTGACTGGCGGAGTGACGCGGAGTTTGGCTGGGGCAGTCGGAGGAGAGCCCAGGCCGCCCAGTAGCCCGACCCCAGGGGAAACCCGTCTAACCATCTCCCCTCTGGCTCCCCCATCCGCTGAGAGCTACTTCTACTCAACAAAACCTGGCACTCATTCTCCAAGCCCGCCTGTGATCCAACTCTTCCGGTACACCAAAGCAAGAAACCCCAGGTTACAGAAATCCCTGTCCTTCTGATAAGGAGGGGGGTCTCATTGAGCTGCTTAGCACAAGCCGCCTGCACACGGCAAACTAAAAGAGCACCTGCAACACGTGCCCACTGGGGCCTCCGCTGTAAACAGTCACCCCTAGACACTGCCCCACAGCCTGCCCATCTGTATGCTCCCCTAGAGGTTTGAGCAGCGGGGCACACCCCCATCGCACTCCCTGTGAGGGGGACGAGGGAACCTTTCCCATTTCAGAAGACTGGGGCTGAGCGCAGTGACTCACTGCTGGTAATCCCAGCACTTTCGGGATCCCAGGCGTGCGGAGCTTGAGACTCGACTGGGCAACGTGGTGAAACCCCGTCTCTACTAAAAATACCAAAATGAGCCAGGTGTGGTGGCAAGCACCTGTCCCAGCTACTGGGGTGGCTGAGGTAGGAGGATTGCTCGACCTCCAGATGTGGTGAGCCAAGATCACACCACTGCTCTCTAGCCTGGGCAACAAAGTGAGACTCTGTCGCCCCCCGCACCTTTCAAAAAAAAAAAAAAGTGGTGGACAGTTTGTCATCTGGCATAGGGGAGAGAAAAGGCCGCTTTCCGTTCCTGAAGATGCATTTCTGTTGACTTGCCTGTTCCTCTGCCTGCCTGTCCGTGACCTCTCCAAGGAGACCCATGTCCATGTCTTCTCCAGCCAGATCACTACCACCTTCTCAGAACGAGCAGAGCTGGGAAGAATGGTAAATTACCAAGTACTACCAGTTTGTAGCACAGTTTATTAAATACTAATAAATGCTGACTTTACTACTTCTTTCTATACTAGTTTCTTTTGGTATTTCCCAGCGGTGTTAACCATAAAACATGTATCCAAGAAGTGTCCAACAGAAACATTTATTAACTACTCTAATTAGTGACATAAAATGCTAATAAACACGTTTTATTGTTTGAGTTGAACATTAAATTCCATGGATTTGAAGAGGGATGGTTTCACTGGGGACTGATAGCTTTTAAAATTGCGATCTGGATCACTGGTCTCTGCAGCCGGCACAGATGTGTACAGGGACGAGGGCACGTGGCCTGGAGTGACACTGGGGCACTAGGTAAATGATGAGCACATTCACAAATGGTATTTGACAGGTAAATTCGTAAATGCCAAGGGATAACCAGAATTGTATGTTCCAGAAACGGACGATGTGCTGAACTTTCTCCATTCTCCTTCCAGATGCCTGTCTGCACTTCTGTCTTGTTTTCTGAGCTCAGGAAGCTGACCTCTGCAGATTGCATCAGCTGGGTCTGGGCCCCCTTGTCCTTTGGCTTCCTTCTGATTTCAGCCAGTGACAGCCACTGTAGCAGAGCAGCGGGGGCCCATTCTTCTGCTGAAAGCCACAGCTCCCATCCGGTGGTCTCAGAGCTTTGTGGGTCCTGTAGCTACCTGCATTCTTGCTTGTAGGTTTAAGGGTGGTCATCATTCCCCTTTGCTAGCCCCAGAGGGGCTTTATGGAGCCTTGCTGGTTTCCTTGCCCTTACCTTCACATAACCTCCTTTTATTAAACTGTTTAATTATCACATTTGAGTGTCAATCTTTTTCTGACACATGCAGCTATGTAGATTAAGGAGGATAACTTTACTTAAAAAAATCAATAAATCAGACTTTGCTTCATCTGGTCTCTTCCTTATCGCTCTGGTCCAATGTATTATGCAATACCGAACTGTGGTGGTAATTCATGAGGGCTAATAGTCTCATGTATTGAGCGCTTAGGTGCTAGGTGTTTGGCATGCATTATCTCATTCGATCTTTATTATTACCACCTGGAAGGTAAATGCTATTATCTCAATTTTCCACACAAGGAAACTGAAGCACAGATGTGTGAAGGAACGTGCCCAAGAGCCCACAGCCAGCAGCCTGTGCGGTACTGCAGCCGCGTTCTCCATTCTCAGTGCAAAATCAAACTGAATTTCTGGGCTCAGAGCAGTTGGTCTCAAACTGGATCACCTTCCCTGCGTCTACTGGTTTCTCCCTTTCCTGACTGCCTTCTCTCTCCCTTCTCATTTTCTTGTTTTCAACTCGGACTTCACCTCTTCACTCTTCACCCTTTGTCCTTTACTCGGCCTTCTACTCTCCCATGAGCTGGATTTTCTCCTCCAGTGAAACACAGAGCAAAACATCAGGAGCTACACACTGTTTTAAGAGTCCATTGTAGCCATTACAAATTAAGCTTATGGAAAGTTCTTAATGGTATGGAAAAGGTGGGATTGTGAATTCCCTAAAGCAGCACTGTCTTGTTCATTGAGCTTTCCAGTAATACAATGCAGACACTCAGCTGACATGCAATACACAATTTTTAAAATTTTGTATCAGAAGTTTATGCTGGGATTCGACTGGGACAGTAACACGAATGCCACAAAGTTAAAACAAGTGAGATCTTTTAGGAGGAGGGAGCAACTTTAGCTACGAGATAAAGTGGCCACCTTAACAGCGGAAGGTCAGGTACATGTGATGACATTTTCTAAGCCTACACCGATAGGGATATCTTTGGTATTTTCTGCTTCTTGCTCACAGGACCCTACTGCTTTGGGTACCATCAGCAGCCAGGAGACATTAACCCTTAGCAGACTGATGTTTTTTTTAAGACAGAGTCTCACTCTGTCACCCAAGCTGGAGTACAATGGCATGATCTCAGCTCACTGCAACCTCTGCCTCCCGGGTTCAAGCAACTCTCCTGTCTCAGCCTCCAGAATAGCTGGGACTACAAGCACCTGCCACCACAGCCAGCTAATTTTAGACTTTTTAGTAGAGATGGTATTTCACCATGTTGGCCAGGATGATCTTAATCTCTTGACCTGGTGATCCGCCTGCCTCGGCCTCCCAGAGTGCTGGGATTACAGGAGTGTCACAGGGCCTGGCCCAGGCTGACTTTTTTTTTTTTTTTTAATCTTTTTGGGTTTGTTGTTTTGTGATTCTTCTGTTGAGATTTATGTTGCGAGCTCAGAAAAACAAAGAATCCCACAATTATCCACCTTAGTCCTTATAATTTCACATAATAAAAGACAGGAATTTATTTATTAATATACAGGAATCTGGCAGAAGTGTCATCTCTCATAACCCAAAGGCAAACAAAATCTCACATCTACTTTCATAATGGACAAAGTAATAGTAAAGCCCTTTGAACAAAAAATTCAGCAGTTATTCTTCTTCAATTCTTAGAAAAGAAAATTAAGAAAGAGCTGGTTGACCGGGCGCAGTGGCTCACACCAGCAATCTCGGCACTTCGGGAGACCAGCTTGGGCAACATGGTGAAATCCCATCTTTACTAAAAATACAACCTGATGTGGTGGCGCATGCCTGTAGTCCCAGCTACTTGGGAGGCTGAGGCACAAGAATTGCTTGAACCCAGAAGGCAGAGGCTACAGTGAGCTGAGACCACACTCCAGCCTGGGTGACAGAGTAAGACCCTGTCACAAAAAAAAGAGCTTGTTTATGCTTCTGACCCCACCAGCAGAAAAGAAGTCTTGATTGAGACATTCGTGTTGAATAATGATGCATGCATAGAAAACTCCTCAGTCAGGTCAACATAATGATTTTAATGAAGGCTTAAAATAGATGTTGAAACCTGGATATTCGAGAGCTTCCGGAGAAAGCTGGGAAATCCAAGGAAAGGTCTTGCAGAAGAGTAAGGGAGGAGCTATGAGAATATCTAGGGCGATGCTTATTTAACTTACCCAAGGGTATGTGTATATATTCATGCCTTTGTCACAACCTATTTGGGAAAACCATAAATGTCCTTGAATGACAAACGTGATTATTTTTATATTAGATATGCACAAATTTGCATAATAATATTTTTTGGATCAAGTTATAGACAGTTTGAAATTATTCTGATTAAAACCATCAAGGGTCAAATAGCCAATAAAAACCACTGTGTCAACAAACTGTACTTCCTAATTCCACATAAAAACATAAGTAGACTCTAGATTTAAGGTGAGATTGCCGTTAACTCCGACACTGAGGGCAGGATTCAAAATGGATTACTAAAGAAAAGGGTGGATCTTATAAAATGAACAAAAATCAATTAGCATTCACTAACGAAGGCTAAGTCCAACCACTTTAATTTCCATTTTTAACAAGCTGACTAGACAGGTGGTCAGGAAAGCGGTGAGCCTGACCTTCAGCAAGGCATGTGACAATATATTTTGGGTTATTCTGCAGATAAGATAGAGAAACACAGATTGAAAGATAAAATAATAAAGTGCATTAGTAGCTGATGGAGAACAAAGGATACGAATGATGCTGAGTGATGTCTTCTTACAGAATACTTTATTTTATTTTTTAAATATTTTTTGAGACAGAGTTTCACTCTTGTTGCCCAAGCTGGAGTGCAGTGGTGGGATCTTGGCTCACTGCAGCTTCCACCTCCAAGGTTCAATAATTCTCTTGCTTCAGCCTCTCAAATACCTGGGATTACAGGTGCCTGCCACCATGCCTGGCTAATTTCTTGTATTTTTTTAGAAGAGATGGAGTTTTGCCATGTTGGCCAGGCTGGTCTCAAACTTTTGGCCTCAGGTGATCTGCCCACCTTGGCCTCAGTGCTGGGATTACAGGTGTAAGCCACCGTGCCCAGCTGCAGAATACTTTAGTGACATATTCTTAGTTTTACCCTATTTAGGTCTGTTATCACTGACTTGGGTGAACATGTACGAGGCATTCTCACTACATTTGCAGGTAATGTGAAGCTGGGAAGGATGGGACATGTGTTGAATGAGAGATGTGGAGTACAAATAGCTGTTGGCTATTTGTCCCGTTTCCAAAAATTCAGTGGTTTTTTGACATTCCTAAAAAATGAGATACTTACATTAGGAGTCAGAAGGTTTCATGAACTACCTCTGTATCTTACACCTTCGTGGATAAATCTGCCTTAAAACGAGATTGCTTGTATCTGTCACTTGCCTTTAGTTAACCCTATCTCCTCTGGGTATTCCAGGGTCTACGAGGCAGAGGTTGCAGTGAGCCAAGATCATGCCATTGCACTCTAGCCTGGGTGACAGAGTGAGACTCTGTCTAAAAAAAAAAAAAAAAAATCAGTCTGCTAAGTCTGCTAAGGGTTAATGTGTCCTGGCTTCTGATGGTACCCAAAGCAGCAGGGTCCTGTGAGCAAGAAGCAGAAAACACCAAAGATATCCTCATCTGTGCAGGCTTAGAAAATGTCATCTCATGTACTTGCCCTTCCACTGTTAAGGTAGCTTATCCCACAGCTAAAGTCACTCTCTCCTCCTAAAAGATCTTGCTTGTTTTGACTTTGTGGCATTCATGTTGTCGTTCCAGTCCAATCTTAGGATAAACTCCCGAGGTTGCAATGTTAGTGTGGAGGGCAGGACAGCAGCAAATTCCAAGCAAGCCCTGGGGTTATCGCAAGCTCCAGCCGCCTGCGTCATGTCACGTTGCCAACTTCAACAGAGCTTGACCTCGAACTGAACTCCTCATTGCCAGGCTGCAGAGAGCCTAGCCAAGCAGCTGTAACAAGGACAGGCCTTCCCAGCCAAGCAGGAGCCCACCTAAAATAAACCTGTAACCTTTCTCCAGAAATGTTGTGTTTGTATATAAATAGCCTAACTGCGTAGCCCCCAGACTTCACTCATGGGGACGGGAAGTCAACTTGTGTTAAACCTTCAGAGCTTCTCAGGTACCCCCAAACTCCAGGCCTGTACTCACCAAAAATGGATCATTCATCCCTTGGACCTCTTAGAATCCTGAGATCCAGGGCAGAAAGGGAAATAGCCTCAATTTTGTAGTGGCCAGGAGGAATCTCACTCTATTTTTCCCTATGGGTAACAAAGTGCCTGAGTTAAAGTTCGAGATTTGATATAAAAACGATAGCCACCCTTACCAGGTGCCAGCGCTAGCCTCTGCATTGCACATAATAACACAGAAGCACATATCAACTCATTTAATCCTCAGAACAACCTTGTAGGAACACGTCCCAAGGCTGTATTACGGTCAGCTCTATTTCCAGTTAGGAAAATTCAGGCACAGAAAGGATGAGTAGCTTTCTCAGCTAACAAGCTCTGGAGGGAAGAACTGATCTGGGTATTTTGAACACAGAGTCTACACCTTTATATTCATTCTTTGCAAGCACAAGTGATGGAGAATCCACAACTGGTGTCAGTATCCTGAGTCAGATGTGCCAGGAAAGTCCAGGCATCTCCAAATCTTGAAGTCCACAAAAATGGGAAAAAAAATAGCAAAAGGCAACACAAAAGGTAGCAAAAGGTAGGATGGGGGTCTCAGCAGAATGGAGGTTAAGAGAGCTTAGAAGGGGGATCTCCCCCTTCTTCCCCATCCTACCACCACCCCCAGCCTGCAGGCAGAATTTGATTGTAAAGGAATTCCCGTTCAGAGGCTTAGCCTTAATTAGGTTAAATTCCAGCAATCCCAACCAATCTAACCAGAGAAACCAGCCCTTTCAGTGTGAAGAATGCCCTCATCCTTTCCTACAGTCAAACTTGCCAGGCTATGAGGGGTGCCACCCCAGGCACCCACAACCCACCCACAAGCTCTTTCACAGCAATGCACTAAGCTGTCTCTGCCTGGGCATTTCAGCAGCTGGAATGTTCTACTGGTTGGTTCTTCTCACGTCTTCTGTACAAAGAGAGCTGATGTTCCTAAGATGACTTCAATGCCTTGCAAGATGCCATGAATCATCAATGCCTATCATAGATTCCATTTTCAATGACATTTTTGGTTTGTGAGGTCATTTATTGTGTTTTCTGCCTTCCAAAATTGGCATCATATATTACATAAACCAAATGCAGTAGCCAGCTTATTTTTTAGCCACTCCACTAAACGGCTCACTCAAGTCGGAATAGCACCACTCAGGTTTTTTTTGGTTTTTTTTTGGTTTTTTGAGACGGAGTCTCACTCTGTCACCCAGGCTGGAGTGCAATGGCTAGGTTTCAGCTTAGGCAACCTCTCCTTACTGGGTTTGAGCGATTCTTCTGCTTCAGCCTCCCAAGTAGCTAGGACTCTAGGCATGCGCCACCACACCCGGTTCATTTTTGTATTTTTAGTAGAGACAGGGTTTCACCATGTTGGCCAGGCTGGTCTCGAACTCCTGACCTTATGATCCACCCGCCTCAGCCTCCCAAAGTGCTGGGATTAAGACCACTCAGGTATTAAAGCATGAAGGATACTGCTTATCAGATGCCAGGACAATGATTCCAAGTATCACTGGGATCAACCAGCATTAGGTATCCATAGATAACAGTGCTCTAACACAGACGTTCTCAAGCTTGAAGGTGTATTCAAGTAACCTGAGGACCTTGTTATCTTATTGCTGTGCTTTGTTGAGAGTTCTTTGTATGTGATTCTTATTAGAGACAGGATATTACTCCGTTGCCCAGGCTGGAATATAGTAGCACGATCATATCTCATGGTAACCAAGGGCCTTGTTAGAATTCAGATTCAGTAGGTCTGGGGTAGGGCCGAGAGTCTGTATTTCTCACAAGTTCCTGGGTGATGCTGCTTGGGGAAACTATACTTTAAGGAACAAGACCCTGAAAGATTAATTTGTCTTGAGACTCTGTGCTCTTGACTGATTTTGTACAAATTGATGCAACCCAGAAGCTTCTGGAGGGCGTGCTCCTTATTAGTGACACCTATGAAAGAAAGTAAACTTGTCCGGGCTCTCTGGATTGGATGACCTTTTTAGATCTCAATGGTTTTAAATTTCTTGCCTCTGTGCTTTTCCTTTGCTCAGAAAATATTTCCCATGGGACTGTTTTCCTGCCTTAATGTAAGCATCTCTACCTCAAAGGAACTCCCTGTCCCTGAGCCGAGGTGCAATAAAACTTTTTTCAGGGCCCTGTGGTTTGGTTATTTCATGTCTTTACATGTGGGTTACAGGATTATGCTGAAGGGGGGGAGGTGAAACAAACGTCCACTCTATTGAAATTGGAACAACGACTGGAACAAGAATTCTAAGCTTTCTGAGGACGGCCACCTCGTCTAACCCCAAATGAACAAATGATGTAAGAGGCAATACAGCAGAGAAGCGAGACCTCAGGCTTTGCAGAAACAGAGACCCTCATTCAAGTCCGAGTTCTGCAAGCCGTAGAAGTTGTCACATGGGGCAAGTTTCCTAAACTTAGTTTCCTTACCCATAAGATAGGTGATGCTGTCATGAGCAAAAGAGCCGACTGAGATACGTGGCGAGACAGAGAAGGCGAAACTCATGTTTCCTCTTGACAAACCCAGATGGGCTCTGTCAAAGCCTCCTGGCCCTAAAGGCTGTAAACCCCTGATGACAAGAATCTGACTGCTAATGTCCTCCAGAAAGCATCTCCATAGAAAGAAAGCAAAGACTCAGCTGTGGGCTCACTGAACAAACTGTATTTGGGCTTTCTCTACCCCAACATCTCCATCCCTTTACAGCATCACGGACAATCAGATACAGGCTGCATTCTGCAACATCCGCTAGTAGGGGTGGTTTATTGCACTGCATAGGAAAAACATTTAGAAGATACTTTTCAAGTTTTATATTCTGGGAAAACAAAACCCAACATAGTTTTCTCTGTTTAAGTTTCTTGGTTGAGTGCTTATTACTTAGAATATGTTTCCTACTTGACATTTTTTTCTCTCTTTCAATATAAGTGTCTCTGCCTCAAGAAGACTGATTTAAATGAGTGAGCAAGCTTCCAGCGTCCCCTCCTTGCTATAATACCTCTCGTCCAGCCATGAAGCAGGATGCTGGTGGAATTTTCACACATCTTCCAATGCCACCCATCACATCCCATAATGGGAGTAAAAAGGGTTGTGCTTTAAGAGCTTTTCTGACCCAAAGTACACTCTAGATGACACTAAGCAGAAAGGTCTCCAAACCAAGGACACCAGTTCCTCTTACCTTGAAGGCAATTCTCAGTTCATGTCTCATGACCACTGTTGCACCTTATTCTTGAATCATCTTGATTTTAGGGGGTAAATGTGAAGCGGACACTTCCTGCTGGAACCCATTGAACAAGCGCTTCCTCAATTATTATTAGGTAAGTGCAAATGTCATTGCAGTTTTTTTCATTATTTTCAGTGGAATGAAATAGTATATCAACAAACCACCGCGGAGTCCTGTCTTACTGTGTTTGGGGTGTTATAACAAAATACCATCAATTGCGTGCCTTACGAGGCTGGAGTCTGAACTTCGATGCCAGCACAGCTGAGCTCTGGTGAGGATCTCCTTCTGGATTGCAGACTGCTGGCCTGTCACACCCTCATATGGTGGGGAACAGAGAGGGGAGTCAAGCTCCCTCAAGACCTTTATAAAAGCACCAGTTCCATTCACAAGGGCTCATCCTTATGGCCTCATCGAATCCTACTTAGCCCCAAAGGGCTCCACAGCCCAAAACCATCACACTGGGTGGTAGCGTTTCAACACAGAAAATTTGGGAAGACACAACATTCCATCCATAAAAGTCCTGTTAAAATGCACATTGTGATTCAGGAGATCTGGGCCAAGTCCTGCAATACTAAATCTGCTTCCTAGGTGACGCTGATGATCTGGTGCACAGGCCAGCACGCTCTGAGTAGCAGCACACCAGCACTCCCTCTCCTGCCTGATTGAACTGCAAACGCTCTTAAGGCATGCTTAAGACCCCCTCTGGGCATATGCGTCTCCAACTAGCCAGAAACTTGGTGCGCTGTCAACTTTGATCTCCACTTCCTCTGGGTGCCTTGGGCCAGCCTGTTCTGAGTGTCTGAAGGCAGGTTCATAAGAACTTCACCGATTTCACCGTAGTCACCCCAGCAAGAAGACACAGAAACTAGCCATCCTCAGCACAGACCCCAGGACCGGCTGGATGTTTTGAACTCGAGAGGAGGAAGCCTGAGTTCCACAAGACTGAGGATCATATAATTTTAAAATGAAGAAGAATCTTAAAAGTAGTCTTCCACAAAATCGTTTTATAGGAGATCAGGTACCATAAGAAGAACGAACGCCTACTCAGCACTCACTCTGTGTTCTTTAACCTTCACAACAGCCTCATGAGATAGACATAATTATTATGCCCACTTTACAGGCGATAAAACTGAGGCTTGGCGTGGTTAAGGATCTTGCTCAGGATCACTCATCATATAAGTGATACAAACCCAGCTTTGCTTGATTCCACCCTTGTGCTCTTAACTACACTTGAGCAAGGCTTTTAACCACGAGAAATGGAGCAATTCCCTCTGCAGTACACTGTCATATCCAGGATTGGGATCTGTGTCACCAGATTCAGAGTTCTTTCCTCCACAGTAAGATGAGTTTATTTATTTATGTATTTAGAGACAGAGTTTTGCCCAGTCTGGATTGCAATGACTTGATCTCAGCTCACTGTAACCTCCGCCTCCTGAGTTCAAGAGATTCTCCAGTCTCAGCCTGCCAAGAAACTGGGATTACAGGCACCTGCCACCATACCCAGCTAATTTTTGTATTTTTAGTAGAGATGGGGGTTTCACCATGTTGGCCTGGCTGGTCTCAAACTCCTGACCTCAGGTGATCAGTTCACCTCTGCCTCCAAAGTGCTGGAATTACAGCCGTGAGCCACCATGCCCAACTGACGGGTTTTTTTTGTTTTTTTTTTTGAGAGGGAATCTCACTGTTGTCATCTGGGCTGGAATGCAACGGCCCAGTCCCGCTCACCACAATCTCTGCCTCCCAAGGTAAAGTCTCTTGCCTCAGCCTCCCGAGTATCTGAGATTACGGGAGTCCACCACCATGGCCGGCTAATTTTTGTAATTTTAGTAGAGATGGGGCTTCACCATTTTAGCCAGGCTGGTCTAGAACTCCTGACCTCAGGTGATCTACCCGCCTTGGCTTCCCAGAGTGCTGGGCTTATAGGCGTGAGCCACCACGACCCTCCCTACGGGTTTATCTTAAAGCAAGTATTAAGTGTCACATGTTTCTTGCCCTGAGTCTTGAATTCAAGCACAACTGCAATAATAAAACAGATTCGTTATCTCACGAAGAATTTATAACTGAATATGCAATAGTATAGAAGTACTACTATGTAAATCACATCCTAGCAGAGATAAAAGGTTTAGTTGAACCTGCTCCTTCTCCAAAGGGCGTATCAGATTTCCTATTGTGCCTGAAATTTGTATATTTGGTACCCAATACTGAATACACGAAGCCTTAATGATACAGAATTTTTTTTTGACAGCTATTCCCAAAAGTAGGTGTGTCTACCTAACTTCAAAGGAATTAGTTGAAAATTATTTTCAAGCCAATAAATAAGTTGTTTGATGTTACATATGACAAAGAGCTTCCTGAAACTGACTAATCCTTTAGTAAAATAGGCTGGCTTTTTGAGTCATAAATATTGCTATAGCGTCAAATTGTTCCCTAGGAGGTAAAATTTTAAAGTTGTGGGTTCAGGTTAGTAAAGGGACAAGAACTGAATGGGTTGGAGGTAGAGGCCATTAGGAAAAAGAATTAGTAAGAGATTATCTGGACTTGTCAGACAATACAGAATAAAAAATTGTTGACCAACATTGTACAACAGCACATGGCTTTCTGAGTATCCCAAACATACTGGGATATCATGACAGTCACTGTAGCAGGGCTTTGAGGCTGGCAGGGGCAGAGGGATGGTGAAAGGGAATCCAAAAAGGAAAACTCCGTTACTATCAAAATCTCTCCTTTTTACTCCTTCTTAGAACTAAAGTTTCTGCAAGGTCATGGGGTCTAATTAAATTTCTCACTTCCTTAAGACTATAGTCTTTTAGCTCTGCTACAATCTGCTCCCACAATGGTCTGGCCTAACTTTGTTTTGTTTGTTTTTGGGGGAGACAGAGTTTTGCTGTAGTTGCCCAGACTGGAGTACAATGGCGCAGAATCTTGGCTCACTGCAACCTCCACCTCCTGGGTTCAAGCGATTTTCCCACCTCAGCCTCCCAAGTAGCTGGGATTACAGACACCTGCCACCATGCCCGGCTAATTTTTGTATTTTTAGTAGAGACAGGGTTTCACCATGTTGGCCATGCTGGTCTCGATCTCCTGACCTCAGGTGATCCATCCATCTCAGACTCCCAAAGTGCTGGGATTACAGGCATGAGCCACTGTGTCTGGTCAGCTTTTTAAGCAGTAAAATCCTTTATTCAAAATAACTCCCACTCAGCCACAATCTATAAGAGAGGTCAAGGTAGAGATGCCCTGGTAGAAATTAGGGGGTAGCTAGGTAAAGTCTCAAGGGTCCTCTGTCTTGATTCCAATGTCCTTGAGATTCTTCCAAAAATCCAACAACTCACCAGAAAACTGTTTGCAAACTTAGAGTTGAAAACCTCAACTTCAAAATCAGAGAGTGCCTTACCAAGATCTGGGAGTGCATTCGTGTCAGAGGCTGAATAGGGCCTGTCTTTGCTTCATCTAGTCTAGAATGTGTAGCTATTGAACTGCTAGCTCTCCTAAAGAAACTCCTCACTTATTCCCAAAGCCATGATTGCCCAGGTTAGCTACTCAGCAACTCTCACTCAGCACAGCTCCCAGGGATGTACGGAAGTTCAGGAATGTATGGAGCAGAGGCCTTCCCCTTACCATGCAATTTACCTAAAGAGCCTACTTTGTCCCTCATGCCAAGACAATTGGGCTGAGAACTGGCTGTGACAGTCCAGCGCCTAAACGTAATTACTGTGTTCACTTGGATGATGAAACAAAAACAAAGACCAGAATCTGCTAGATGCATACTGTGATAGATTAATTTGAACTCTATCAGCATGTACGGAGATTCGGGAACTTCGCTGTCTAGGTACAAAGCTTGCATCTGTTGGTCATCTGCGGCGCCGTTTGCAGTCATAAGCTAGGCGTCTGGGATGTTGGACAATGCCGGCCTGTGTAGCTTGCCCTTCATTCATGCCATGAGG
The DNA here is from genome assembly GCF_009761245.1 of Sapajus apella. Lineage (NCBI taxonomy): Eukaryota > Metazoa > Chordata > Mammalia > Primates > Cebidae > Sapajus > Sapajus apella. The sequence continues at coordinate 143,239 of NW_022436993.1, read as the reverse complement.
AGGAACTGCATGGCACTAATGGCAAATGTTCACAGCAGTGGCTGAAACCCCACAACAGACACCCTGGACGCTGCCTGGGAGTGGCCCAGACAGCCGTGGAAGAACAGGACATACCAGGGCCCGGAAACACAGAAAGCCATTGTACTTTAAGCCCCAGAGTTCTCTTCCAAAAGGGAACAGAAGGCATTGTTTTAACACCCTGAACGCATCTACAGCCCATCCCAGCTCACGACAATAAGCCAATTAACCCTTTAAAGCTTGGCACAAAATGCTTCAGAGTCTCTATGTCTGTCAAAGACCATGCTACAGGGCTCTGGGTGTGACATGCACTGTCTACTCAGAGCTGTCACTTGGAGCCTCCACGTTCTTCCCTCCCTGTGAGCAAAAGGCACCCCATGCCCGCTTTAAAGCACAGATCCATCCCTAGCATATCTAAGACAGCTGATGTCCTCAATCAAATGTGACAACTGAGGAGGTAGCCAAAAGAATGCATCGAGTCAGGTCACCCCTGGGCAGGGTGGACCCCACCATAGAGAGCTAAATGGGCTTTATGCACTGGGCTCAGTAGGACTTGTAGGAGCTTAAGATTCCCAGGAAGGAGACTGACGCCGTACAAATGAAAAATGGAATGGAGAAACAGGAGCCACATAGACATCTGCTTATAGTTCTTAAGTCTGTAATAAATAATAACCGCTCTATCTATACTGCCAGGCCCCAGAGGGTTCCAAGTCTCCTGAATGTCCCAGGGCCCCTCCTCCCAACCTTCAGGAAGCTTTTACACGAAGATGACTCAGTTCTGCTTGTGTGAAGGTGGCACAAACTCAGCTTCTTCTCAGGAAGAGGCAGGAAATTGAGGATTCTCTAAGGATACCTTTAGAAAATTGAACATAGAACCTTTTATCAGTGAAGGCATAGTCGGCTTTGGCCCAAAGCCCTCACATTCATCAGAAGCACTTCAGGGAGAGAAAATGAATGATAATCCTAAGTACACAATGACTTGCTGGGGACCAGAAGCCTCCACTCTGATGGGTCTGACTGGAGCTTTGCCCCCATGGTAATGAAAGATGCCGCCTGTGAGCTTGACCTTGGCTTGTTTCATGCTTCAGAGTAAAGTGCTGCATAGTTGGTAGGGGCTGCTTAACCTCTTTCCTGGTAACGGAAAGAGACTTAGATTGGGTCCACTGGGAACAGTGCTGTGCTTGGTTGTTTTTAAAAAGACAGAAAGAAACTCTTTGCTTTCAGTATTGCTTTCCAGGGTAAACATGAAAGCTCACAGATCCCCTGGGAGAGTAGTACACAGAGCACAGAAAAACAAGTTATTGTGGAAAAAAAAAAAAATTAGACAAGGGCGTGTTAAAACACGGACGCTCTGAACGAAGAGATCCCCAAACAGGCTTTGTGTGAGCAACACGGCTGTTCATTCTGAGTCCAAAGAGGGAATCAGCAAAGGGGGGTGGGCTAGGAGTTGGTTGTATAGGTTGTGGGGAGAGGCAGTGGAAAGTTACAGGAGTTACACTTTAAGGCAGTTTTTTGCAAGCTGGGAGGGGGGGATCATAGATTTGCAAACTGGGAGGGGGTCTCAGGGTGTGGAGTCATGAGGTTGGCCAAGGTTGGTTACAAAGTTCGATGGCCGTGTCAATTGAGGCAGGTATAAGGAACAACAGAAGAATGTCTCAAGTTAGCTAGGCACTGCAGGGGTTGATCATTTCTTCCAGGACCCATCTGGGGTGTATGTGCTGGTCACAGTGATCACCATGCCATTCATGGCGTGGTGAGACCTTATACACTGCAGCCTTCCTAAGAAGAGCACGTTGGTTCAGGAGCACAGCTGAAGACAGAAACCAACCATACCTGGCCCAGTGTGCCAGTGAAACCGATGCTTTGTATTTTCCAGAACGTGAATTGTGCAGCAAGACACTTAGAAGTGGCTTTGCAATGTCCTGCCTTCCTCCTCAATGCTGACATGGGGAGTAACTGCTTTAATTCACTCCTGGGTACCTAGAGCTCTTCCTCCTTGATGCTGACTTGGGGAGCGATTGCTTTAATTCATTCCCAGGTGCCTAGAGCTTGGTTGTGTGATTAATGTTTCCAGTAGAAGGTGTCTGGGTTCTTGGCATCTCAAAGAAAGAATTGTTTTGGACAAAACGCACAAAGTGAGGAAAGCAAAGGTAGGGATTTGTTGAGAATGGGATTATACTCCACAGTGTGGGGGCGGGCCCAACCATAGAGGCTCGAGAGCCCAGTTACAGAATTTTCTGGAGTTTCAATACTCTAGAGGTTTCCCATTGGTTACTTGGGGAATATTCTTGTTTTTTTTGTTTTGTTTTGTTTTTTTGAGACAGAGTCTTGTTCTGTTGCCCAAGCTGGAGTGCAGTGGCGCAATCTCAGCTCACTGCAACCTCTACCTCCCAGGTTCAAGCGATTCTCATGTCTCAGCCTCCTGAGTCACTGGGACTACAAGTGGGTGCCACCATGCCTGACTAATTTTTTATTTTTAGTAGAGATGGGGTTCCACCAGGTTGGTCGGCTGCTCTTGAACTGCTGACCTCAGGTGATCCGCCCACCTTGGCCTCCCAAAGTGTGAGGACTACAGAGGATTACAGGCGTGAGGCTACTTGGTGAATATTCTGTGTAAATGTAGAGAATGAAGTGAAGTCACAGAGTCATTTACAAAGTGTGAACAGTGTGAATGGAGAAGAGGAAGTGAAGTTACAAAGCCATTCACATTCCTGTCATTGCTGAAGTGCTTTTGTTTGATGTAGATCTAGAAACTAAAGGCATGGATGGGCCTTAGGTTCCCTGCCTCCAGAGACTCTAAGTAAATTGTTGTTTTGCTTTTTTTAATTCTCACTAAGGTGTAAATGTCTGATATCAGGTTTATATTTGAAATTGAAGCCTGGGCGCGGTGGCTCACGCCTGTAATCCCAGCACTTTGGGAGGCCGAGGCAGATGGATCATGAGGTCAAGAGATCGAGACCATCCTGGCCAACACGGTGAAACCCCATCACTACTAAAAATACAAAAAAATTAGCCGGGTGTTTGGCACAAACCTATAGTCCCAGCTACTCGGGAGGCTGAGGCAGAAGTATCGCTTCAACCCGGGAGGCAGAGGTTGCCGTGAGCCGAGACTGCGCCACTGTGCTCCAGCCTGATGACAGAGCAAGACTCCGTCTCAAAAAAAAAAAAAAAAAAAAAAATTGAAGAGGAAAAGGGAGAAGATACCTGTGTCTCACCAGGCCCATGACATAGGAGCAAGAGCTTGATGGAGTTCTTGTAAGTTGTTTGAAGTGGAGACGGGAGGCAGGTAGAAGGCTTCACAGTTGTTTTGAACCCCTCACTGACATGTACCACAAAGGAAAGACCCTGGGCACAGCAAAGCCACGTCCCCGACGGCCCGCAGCACGCTTCTGTTACCGGAGCTGGTGACTCACTCTGACTATGCTTCAGGTTCTGCTGGGCAGCTGGGCTGGGCCGTCGAAAGTTCATCATCAATTACTTTTGTCTGTGCTCTTGTCAGAGTATCAACAGGTTTATAATGAGCCTGAGTTTTTCATGCTGAGATCAAAGGCAAGCCAAGATGGTGGGCAGAGGGGTAGGAGAGAGGAGGGCCGAGGACCGGGTGTTTCTGGAATTTCCACTGCTCGGGAGCAGGGTTGACCCCCTGGTGTCACAGTTCGGCACTGAGGCACCAGCTTCCTTGGAGTCACTCTTGCCAGGAGTCAGGGGGTGGCTTTATCTGGAGTATCACAATGCTGGGCGTTTACTCCTTCCAAGGGCCTGAAGCCTCTGAGGTTAGAGAACCAGCATTTCACAGAAGGGAAGGAGTAGGGAATGCTGGAGACTTAGAGTCCAGTGGCCAGATGTGTGGGAAGTCCTCTGGCCCACAGCCCTTGCCCTCCCTCTTCTGGTCATAACGAGGACCAGAGCACCTTTTGCAAAGGCTGTCCACTGTAGGAGCCCCAGCCCCGCCTCTGTACTGTGCCCCCTTTTTTTTAGGAACTCAGGTGGTCTTGGACGTGGGTCTTTTTTGGCCTGGTGTCTTTGAACCCCACTCCCCAAAAGCTTGTAAAGCTCTTTTAATGAGGATCAGGGGTCACAAGCTAGCTCAGGAGTTTAATTGGTGCAAGTGGTTTGCACGAGGATGGGAGCAGGCTGTCAAAGGCAAAAACCATGCCATCCGAAAGTAGTCATCTGGGTGCCATAGCACCTGCATTCTTTTAAAAATATATTTTTAAAATATCTTGGGCTAGGATCAGTGGCTCACGTGTCTAATCTCAATGCCTTGGAAGCTAAGGTGCGAGACTCACTTGAAGCCAGGAGTTCAAGGCCAGCCTGGGAAACATAGCAAGACCCACATTTCGAAAATATTTTTTTTTTTAATTAGCCAGACACAGTGGCACGTGCCTGTTGTTCTAGATACCTGGGAGGCTGAGGCAGGAAGATCCCTTGAGCCGAGGAGTTCCAGGCCACAGTGAGCTAGGATCACACCACTGCACTCCAGGCTGGGCGACAGAGTAAGACCTCATCTCTAAAAATATATAAATAAAGACACAAAAATAAATAATAAAATCTTTATTGATGTATAGTTTTATGCATAAATAGTGTTAAAACATGAGCTCTAAATGAAGAGACCCCCGCCAACAGGCTGTGTGTGAGCAACATGGCTGTTTATTCACCGGGTGCTGACGGGCTGAGTCTGAGAAGAGACTCAGCAGAGGGCAGTGGGATAGGACTTGGTTTTATAGGTTTGGGAGGTTTTTGCAAGCTGGGAGGGGGTCGTAGGGTCTGGAGTCACGAGGTTGACCAAGGTCGGTTACAAAGTCCAATTGCCTTGTTAATTGGGGCAGGAATAAGGAACAATGGAGAATGTCTCAAAGTTAATTAGGTGCCGCAAGGGTTGATCATTTCTTCCCCTCTTCATGGTCTTCCAGTTACTTTAGATTTTCCAGGAACCCATCTGGAGTGTCCATGCAGGTCACCGAGGTGAACATGGCGTAGTCAGTGGCACTGTCAGTCGGCCTAAAAGACCTTATAGACAGTTTCTTTGTTTTTTGTTTTTTGATTTTTCTGGAGATGGAGTCTTGCTCTGTCACCCAGGCTACAGTGCAGTCGGGTGATCTCGGCTCACTACAAAGTCTGCCTCCTGGGTTCAAGTGATTCTCCTTCCTCAGCCTCCCAAGTAGCTGAGATTACAGGCGCCCGCCACCAGCTAATTTTTGTATTTTTATTAGAGATGGGGTTTCACTACATTGGCCAGGCTGTTCTCGATCTCCTAACTTTGTGATCCACCCTCCTTGGCCTCCCAAATTGCTGGGATTACAGGCATGAGCCACTATGCCTGGCCAATAGATTTTAAGTGTAGAGTTCTATAGTTTGGACAAACGTACCCAAATAATCAATACTCCAAAGAGAATCTAGAACATTTCCATCACCCCAGAAGTTTCCACCTGTCCTTCCCAGCTCCCTCTATTCCATCCCAAACATCATCATTGTTCTGATTTCTGTTCTCCACGGCCTTTGTCTACCCAGGTAGTGACTCAAATGATGGTAGCTTGCATCCCATCTCCTCACATCAAGGAACTACCTCTCTGCCGTCTCCCTTCTCTACCAGGCCCACATTGATATGGCTCTGATGAGTGGAAGAACACCAGGTTCTTCATCTCGAGTAGAATTCGATAAAATGACATGGACACACGTGAAATGGGTTTAAGAAGTGACGAGTTTAAGAGGCAAGAAAAAGGGGAAAGACAGAAAGAAGAAGCTCCCCTCTACAGAGACAGAGGGAGCAGGGGCTCCAAAGCCAAGAGAAGAAATCCCAAGTGCCGTGGATTCCAGCCAGGTACACATAGAGGGCTTAGGGGATTGTTTGATCAGGCATGTCATTCATGTAGCTTGTGAAACAGCTGGCCCTCCCACCCTAGTCTTTTAATATGCAAATAAAGGCGCCATGATGTTCTACACATCATGGCGGGGTATGTGGGGTATGTGGGGGCAGCCACGTTGCCAGGAACATGTCGGGGCAAGGGCCAGAATGTTGGGAATAGCCATATTTGGGTGGACCCAGTTTCCAATGGCCAGCATTTGAATATGAAAGGTTGCCTGCCTGGCTCTAAGAGCTGCTTTAAAAAAGAAAACTTCCCAGGGACCCCTTTTCCTTTCTATCTGCCTAAAATAATTTCTTAATAACTCCTACAACAGCATTTCCTTGAATATACCTAGTGTGGGGGCAGAATGCAGGGCCGAGTGATAACGGAAGAGTAGAGGAAGCTCAGAAATGAGGATGCGGCTAATGTGCCATTGATCTGCCTTGGGCAGGCATTGGGCTGGATTCTGAGAGAACAGGATGGGAAAGGAATCTTGTTGGATTAAGGAGTCATTTGTGCAGAGGAGGGGGGAAGAAGGAGGAGAAAAATTTGCCCCTAGTGCAGGAGGTAGTCTGGCCTCAGAGAAAGTCTCTGGGGTTGGCACCCCAGGCATTGCATACATGCTCACTAGCTCTGTCATCTTGGGATGCTTCCAGCTTCTGTGATGGTGAATTGAGGTAATTAATCATTTGGAACCTATTAATTAGGGGTGTTATGAAGTTTCAATGAGATCATGTAAATAAAACACCAATTGTAGGGCCTGACACATAACAGGTGTTTCTTATATGATGGTAGCTATATCACTGCTGCCAGATAATCCCAGTTCTTAGCAAATGACTTTCTCTTTGTTTTTAATTGAAGCAGAGTCTCACTTTGTCACCCAGCCTGAAGTGCAGTGGCACGATCTTGGCTCACTGTAACCTCCGCCTCCTATGTTCAAGTGATTCTCCTGCATTAACGATAGTACAGTTCCACTTGGCCAATAAAATGACAAATTATTCAGAAATGTATAGGTCCTGCTTTTAATAATGTAAAAAGTCATTATTAAAGAGTGTTTTTCTGTAACTACAAGCTGGGCTTCCTTTAAACTTTTATTGCCACAACAGGCTACCAAGTGACAAACAAAACAAAACCAAAATAAACGGACACGGTTAAAATAACAGCAGCAACAACAACAAACAATAAATAAAACTCCAAACCGAAGTCAAGCACTTAGTCACTTTGTCATCACATAAGACCAGGGATACTGAATTCAGATAGATAGATCCACTTTGCATAAGAGGATGGCACTGACTAAGTCCCAACTCAAAGTGTTGGCCAGACCAAACACAGTTGCTTGGGCACGTAGGAAGTTTTCTAGATGTTGTTTTGCGTTTATGTTCAAAATTCAGACGGAGAAAAAAAAGTTGAGCCCACTGTAGGGTGGGAATCACCAGGTTAGCTGCAGTCAAACATGGTGAAGATGACACATGGACACTAAAACACACACAGAAAAGCAGCTTGGTGTGAGACAGCCCAAGCAAGAAGAGCTCAAGTAAGAAACCTCCTGGACAGGATGACCCCGAAGTTTCCTTCCAAATCTGGAAATCCCCCATTCTCAATGTCAGCCCTCCCAGCCCTCAGGCCAGTCAGGCAAACTCAGTGAGAGATGGAATGTCATCTATGACAGAAATATCTATAAGAAATAGGCACTTGTTATTTTTGATGAGTCAGAGGATTATGAGGAAGGGTTAGGGGACCACTGTTTCTGGTTATGATGTAGAAAGTCAAAAGAAGCAGTCTGCCACCCTTGCCCTAAAAATCGAACCAAGAAGAATCAGTGGGACAGGAGAAATCTAGTTGGTAGGAAGAAATCCTTCAAACTTGCAAGAAAATTGTAATGGATGTGTGTGAGATAATGTGTAAAATTAGAATGTCAAGGAGCCCTATCCTCTTATCAGCTTTTAAATGTAGGTTTTCATGGGTGGTTATGTTAGATGTTGGGACCAGATAGCTTAGAGAGATCCTCACAAAGTATGAGGGGTCTTCCCCAAGTGCAAGGCAGTTGATGTCTAAAAGTGGAGGACAGACCAGGAGAGCAGAGAGAAAACCATCTAAGACACTATGGGCTTTTAATGACCAAGATTAAGGCAGGGGCAGGCACACCTTGCTTTCAGATTGGTTTAAACAACAGAAATGTATATTCTCACAGTTCTAGAAGCTGCGAAGACCAAGATTCAGGTTCTGGCAGGGCTGAATTTCTAGTGAGGGCTCTTTTCCTGGCTTGTAGACAGCCACCTTCCTGCTGTGTCCTCATATGATACCAACCTCTGGTGTCTCTGTCTTTTTTATAAGCACAAGTTCTGCTGGATCAGGGCTCTACTTTTATGACCTGATTTAACTTTAATCACTTCCTTACATGCCCTATCTCTGGTACAATCACATGGGGATTAGCACTTCACCATATGAATTCGGGAAAGACACAAGACAGTCCACAGCAAAATGGAAGAGTCTTGTCTCAGAAGTGGGTAATAAGTAGGTCTGGTTCGGAGTAACAAAATTTAGAAGTAAGACCTGAAAAGTTCCAACTGTTTCTCAGTAACATAGTTGTATGCTAGAAGTAAGGTCAGGAATATTACAGATACACAAAATTGTACAGAGTCCAATGAGGTAAAATTCATAGTTCTTACAATAAAAAATTACCAGGCTTGTACAAAAGCAGAAAAGTATAACACATAGTAAAGAGATAAATCAATCAATCGCAATTGACCAGAACAGATACAAGTGTTACAACTAGCAGAACATGACAATTAGAACAGTCATTTCATCTGCATTCCCTAGATCAAAAAATAAAGTTGAGGCATAGAAAGTATTGAAAAGACCTGAATGAGGCTTTTAGAGGTGAAAACTACAATTTCAGTGATGAAAATATGTAGAGTGATATTAACAACAGATTACATACTTCAGAAGAAAAGTTAGCATGCTTGAAGACATGCCAATAGACACCATCCAAAATAGAATACCAAAGAGATACAATAATTTAAAATTAACAGTGCATCAGTGAGTGGTAGGAAATGAGCAGAAAACTAAGATAGTTGTAACTATAGTCTATGAAGAGGAAGAGAAAGTGAGGGACAGAAAAATTATTTTTTTAAATAATGCCAAAAATTTTCAAGTTGGATGAAAGCTATAAACTCACAGATCCAAAAAACTCAACAAACTCTAAGAACAAAAGAACTTAGGAAAACTGTTCTCACTAGTCTTTGCAAATCCATCCTGTAGGACAATCTGTACAACCATCATAGCCCTCTGCACAACAATCCCATATGGGCAACAGTGAAGAAAACATCCCCGACTCTACCATCTCCACTGCTCACCTGCCGGCATCATCATTCTTTCCTTCTGAAAATAATCACCCTTCACTCCATCTCCCACTGAATCCTCTGAGATCATTATTATTCATATCTTTTTTTTTTTTTTTATGGAGACAGAGTCTCACTCTGTTGCCTAGGCTACTAATTCAAGCAATTCTCCTGCCTCAGCCTCCTGAGTAGCTGGGATTACAGGTGCGCACCACCACACTCAGCTAATTTTTATATTTTTAGCAGAACTGAGGCTTCACCATATTGACCAGGCTGGTCTCAAACTCCTAACCTCAGGTGATTCACCCACCTCGGCCTCCCAAAGTGCTGGGAATATAAGCCTGAGCCAGCACATCAGGCTATTATTTATATCTTTATTTAACACATAAAGAAGTAGGTTTAGAGAGATGATATAATCTTTCCAGGATCACACACTTAGAATAGGCAGGATTTGTACCTTATCTGCTGGTGCCTCTCCTTTGCGGCACTAAGATACCTGCAGAAAAATGGCATTTCCTGACCCACTGCAGTGCCAAGCTCTATCCTAGACAGCACCATGACTCTGCTTAGCCTTGTGAACTAGAGGATCAGCAAGAAAGACTGCTACGCAATTTGGATACAATTGTTAACTGAAAAACTCTTATGGTAGCTGCTCGCTAGTGTTCAAAAGTAATGATCACATACAAAGAGAGGACACTAGCCGAGTGGCTAATGCCTGTAATCCCAGCACTTTGGGAGGCTGAGGTGGGTGGATCACGAGGTAAGGAATTTGAGATCAGCCTGACCAACATGGTGAAACCCCATCTCTACTAAAAATACACAAATTAGCTGGGCATGGTGGTGCGTGCCTGTAATCCCAGCTACTCAGGAGGCTGAGGCAGGAGAATCGCTTGAACCTGGGAGGTGGATGTGGTGGTGAGCTGAGATCGCGCCATTGCACTCCAGCCTGGGCTACAGAGCGAGACTCCACCTCAAAAAGAAAAAAAAAAAAGGAAAGAAATAGAGCACAATATTTAAAAGCTTGCTATTTTATATATACCCAAAGGAATATAAATCATTCTATTAAAAAGACACATACACACATATGTTTACTGCAGCACTATTCACAATAGCAAAGACACGGAATCAACTCAAATGCCCATCAATGATAGACTGAATAAAGAAAATGTGGTACATATGCACCATGGAATAATATGCAGCCATAAAAAGGAACAAGATCATGTTCTTTGCAGGGACGTGAATGAAGCTGAAAGCCATCATCATCAGCAAACAAACACAGGAACAGAAAACCAAACACTGCATGTTCTCACTCATAAGTGAGAGCTGAACAATGAGAACACGTGGACACAGGGAGGGGAACATCACACACCAGGACCGGTCGGCCGGGCAGGGTGTGGGAGAGCATCAGGATAAATAGTTAATGCATGTGGGGCCTAAAACCTAGGTTGACAGTTGCAGCAAAGCACCATGGCACACATTTAACTAGGTAACAAATCTGCATGTTCTGCACATGTATCCCAGAACTTAAAATAAAGATTAAAAAAATTAAAATATGTATATGTCTTAAATATATAAATATTGATGTTTTAATCACATGTTTAAAAGCTTGGGGCCTGGGATCCAGCCAAGCGCATTTGAATGTCTACTTCGCTGCTGCAGCTCTATGACATTAGCAGGTTGCTTGGCTTTTCTGCATTGCAGTTTTCTTCTCTGTAAAATAGGGTTAATAAGAGTACCCACCTCTGAAAGTGGCATAAGAAATTTATACTTGGATTTAAGCCTACCGTTCCTTTAGTTCGTGGAGTGTTTCCTTGTTGAGTTTTTTGAAAGGTCAAAAAAGGATCATTTAGTTTTCACAAGCATTCTCAAAACCCTAAGTAGCTTTTAATCACACGCCTTTTAACGAGTCTGCTTTCCAGACTAAACTGTCCTAATCTTGGAAATCTTGCTTCCTTTGGAGCTGGAATCACATGTACCGAAGTAGAAACAAAAACACTCTCTTCAGCATTTATGAGGAAAAGGGCTGCAAAGGGCTCATTCGCAGCAGTCTTTCCTGTGGAAAGACTGAAAAATTAAAGCAGAGAAGTTCAAAGACTCGGGGCTGCAGAATAAAAACAAAATCCCTTAAAATTACACTGATGGGTCTTCCAGATAAGCAGGTAATTCTTCGAGATAATTTCGAGAGAATTCAACAGTGTTTATTGCAGGCTCACTTAAGAGAGCTAAACATTTAGCTCTAAGAGCCATTTCAAAGCAAAACTCTAAACAGTATTTTCGAATAAGAAGAAATTATATGCACACTCTGGCCTCCCAGGGGTTTTGAAGAATTCACGAGGGAAAATAGATGCTCTGGGGAGAAAATTGCCAGAAGAATTACAGGAAATATAAGAAATTCACCATAAACATAACAGGCTGACAGGATATAATACTCATTAAAGTGATTTTTAGTAGACAATAAATAAATACCTGTAGGTAGAGTGACTTTCTGTTCAATGATAACAATAGTGAACATTTTAGAAGGCATGACTAACGGGAACTAGAATTGCTACAAAAAAGAAAAACTAGTTCAAGTACTTACAACCTTTTTTTCCTTCTCTGACACAAAGTGTCCAAGAAGCATTAATATTCACTTGAAAAAGAATTATCTTAATAATTTCTTAAGGAGCAAGCCAGACTATTTTATTTTGCTGGAAAAATGACACATAAAATACCAGCTTGCTATGGCAATACGTCGCAGTGAGTGACTTTAATGGCAAAAAAAGCCACGTTATTCTCCAATTAGGTTAGAAAATATTAAATGTTCAGCATTCTTAATAAGAACGAATAGACAATGAGGGAAAACAAGGCCTTTTCATAAAACGTGCTTATTGATGTTGTTCTAAACCTTTCACGTGAACTCTTTTGGAGGAGATGGAAGAAAGTGTTGGGCTTCTCCCTCGGAACCACTCTAGGAAAATCGCCGCCATGAATAACTTTCTTACACCCCTCAAAGTCCTCCCTCAAAGACTGTCTCAAGGTTTCCACCTTTTCATCTTATTTTGTAGTGATTTTCCTTGGAAAATCATTTCCCTCTAAACGTGGTTGAACATAGTGGTTGCATGCATGCTGTTTTCACCAAGAGCGGTTATGTGTCCCAGCATGGGTTAAAGCCATGCACTGAAAGATCTGAAGCCCCACCCTCTTTGAAGTTAAAAGTTCTGGAATCAATATAACACAGGAACACCCAGACGTTTGAATCAAAGAGCTCTGGGTTTGAATCCTGCCTCAACCCTTCCCCAGCTAAATGGCTTTAGCTGAGTTACTCAGCTTCTCTGATCTCCAGTTTTCTTCCTGTACAATGGGAAAAGTAAAACTTACATACCAAGATCTTTGGGATGGATAAATGAGATTATTGGTCTAGAACACCTCTCTTGATCTGTTAAATAATTAAAGGTAGATCTGTTATTTAGTCCAGCAATTCCACTACTGAGTATCTACCCAAAGGAAAAGAGTCATATCAAAAAAACACCCACACACATATGTTTATGGCAGCACAATTCACAGTTGCAAAGATACGGAACCAACTTAAGTGCCTATTGGCCAATAAGTAGATAGAGATGATGTGGTATGTATACACCGTGGAATACTACTCTGCCACAGGAAGACAAGGAAATAATGTGCTTTGCAGGCACTTGGATGAACCTGGAGGCCATGATCCTAAGTGAAATAACTCAGGACTAGAAAACCACATACTGCATGTTCTTGCATATAAATGGGCGCTAAGCTATGATACGGTATGCAAAGGCATACAGATCGCTATAATGGACACCGGAGGCTCAGAAACGAGGAGGGTTGCTGGGGTGAGGTATGAAACACCACAACTGAATACAATGTACACTACCCGAGTGATGAGGGCACTAAAACCTCAGGCTTCACCACTGTACAATTCATCCATCTAACCAAAAACCACTTGTACCCCCAAATGCTATTGAAGTAAAACGTGAAGTTTTTAAAAGCTTCATTCCTGGTATCTATGTCACTGTGGCTACGGTGGTTGTCATCATGCCAGCCCCGAGCACTGAGTTGAGGTGCTGCAAAGACCATAGTGGCCTTGAGCAACAGGGTTAGTGACAATGTTGTACTAGAGTTGGCGTTTTCTCCCAGAAACTGATGTTCTTTTTTCTCGGTGCCAGGCCTACTTGTTCCTTACTTAATGACCACTCAATACGTGAAAGCCTTGCTGGAATAGTCTTTGTTTTGAAATCTGTCCAGGTTCAACATGCCAATGGCAGCCGCTGAACATGAGGACCCTAAGACATCAAGACTCTAGGATTTGTTTTAATTATATACTTGAGAGATTTTTTTTTTTTTTAATGAGACAGAGTTTCACCCGTCACCCAGGCTGGAGTACAGTGATGATATCTCAGCTCACCGCAACCTCCGCCTCTCAGGTTCAAGCGATTCTCTTGCTTCAGCCTCCCAAGTAGCTGGGATTACAGGCATGCGCCACCACACCCAGCTAATTTTGTACTTTTAGTAGAGATGGGGTTTCTCCATGTTGGTCAGGATGGTATTGAACTCCCAATCTCAGATGATCCACCCGCCTCAGCCTCCCAAAGTGTTGGGATTATAGGTGTGAGCCACTGTGCTTGGCCATTTGAAAGATTTTCACAAAGGCATACTTAATCTATGTCTAGAAGTTTAGAATGTTACAATATGACATGCCTCTTCTTTTTTAAGTGCATGTTAGGTTTCTTCAATGATTTTTTAAAAAACTGGCCTGGTTGGTGTACAGCATCCTTCTATCTAAGTGTTGTGCTCGATCGCATGAATTTCTCTCTGTGGAAAGAATGCTGGGGGTCCTGGCTCCACACTTCACTAGAAAAGAAAATACTCCTCTTGTATTTATGACGGTTTTTCTTTCCACTTGATTAAGAAGAAAAGTGTAATTAAGAGGGTACTTCCTGTAGCACTGTCAATTTGGGAACAAGATTCTCAAGAAAGAAAAATTTGTGGCTGTTCTCAGCGTGAAAGGTAGAGAAGATTACTTGATCATTATGTGCTTATTTGAAAGTCATTTTCCTCCCGTGTCTCCGCATTTCACTTTTTAGAATGCACACGGAATGCCTGGAATCTCTTTCTTTTAGAAAAGACAAAGTTGTCCTGTTAAAGGAATAACATTGCCTGGGAAAAAGTTTAGTACTGGATGGGTGCTCTATAAAGAGATTAAAAAAGAAAGTCAAGGGAAAGGAAGGAAGGCCACACGTGGCTTCCAACCTCATGGGGTCTACGAGCACCATTTCATGCCCAGGCTGGTCTCCAGCTCCTGAGTTCAAGCGATCCACCTGCCCTGCACTCCCAAACTGCTGGGGTTAGGGGCATGAGCCACCACTTTCTGCCCATTCAAAAACACATTTTAAAAATTTTATTCACTATTTTGTAAACATTTACTGTGTACCTGCTATTTACAAGGCACCATGAGGAGTGCTCTGACAAGGCCAAAGATAAAAGAGTTCATGTAGCATAAAGCACCGTTGATAGTCAAGTTACCTCCTTCATTGAAATGTAACACACCATCTGATGACGACCAGATCTGCTTGGGGTGGAGCAGGTGTGCATTCAGCCTTCACTCTTCCAGCCACTTTCTCATCAGCTGAAACCTTAGAAAAGGCTCTGGAATAGAAAAGAGATGGTCGGCCTGTCTTTGACCACTTTTTTTTTTTTTTTTTTGAGATGCAGTCTCGCTCCGTCACCCAGGCTGGAGCGCAGGGGTGCGATCTTGGCTCACTGCAACCTCCACCTCCTGGGTTCAAGCAATTCTCCTGCCTCAGCCTCCGGAGTAGCTGGGGTTACAGGCACACACCACCACACCTGGCTAATTTTTGTATTTTTAGTAGAGATGGGGTTTCACCATGTTGATCAGGCTGGTCTTGAACTCCTGACTTCATGAACCACTCGCCTCAGCCTCCCAAAGTGCTGGGATTATAGGAGTGAGACACCACTGTGTCCTGATTACTTTTTAAGAAGCTTTTTATGGGCTGGGTGCGGTGGCTTACTCCTGTAATCCCAGCACTTTGGGAGGCTGAGGCAGGTGGATCACGAGGTCAGGAGTTCAACACCAGCTTGACCAACACAGTGAAACCCCATCTCTACTAAAAACACAAAAATTATCCAGGCGTGGTGGCACGCACCTGTAATCCCAGCCGTGGGAGGCTGAGGTAGGAGAATTGCTTGAACCCGCAAGGCAGACGTTGCAGTGAGCCGAGACCATGCCACTGCACTCCAGCCTGGGCTCTGACAGAGCGAGACTCCATCTCAAAAAAAAAAAAAAAAAAAAAAAAAAAAGAAAGACAAACAAGAGGCTTTTTATGATGTTCCCAGGAGCAGTTCTGTTCATTGATTCTCTTTCTCCAAGACAACAATTGAGGATGACAATTCCTGGGCCCTGGAAAATAGAGATGATCTCTCCTAGCACAGTCGTCATTGTTTCTAATACTATTTACTGTCACAAGCTAGGCTTTTACATGAGTTTTATTTTCCTTTTTTTTTTTTTGTAAGAGGATCTCACTCCTTTCACAGGATGGAGTGCAGTGGCGCAATCATAACTCACTGCAGCCTCAATCTCCTGGGCTCAAATCATCTTCCCACCTCAGCCTCCTGAGTAGCTGCAGCTACAGGCACATGTCAACACACCTGGGTAAACTTTTCTTTTTTTTGTAGAGGCAAGGTCTTACATTGTTGCCCAGGCTGTTCTCAGACTCCTGTCTTCATGTGATCCTCCTGCTTCGGCCTCCCAAAGTGCTGGGATTGAAAGCGTGAGTCCCCGCACCCACCTATTGACTTTTGTGTGTCCTGGTCTCCCGAATTAGGTAAGTTCTCTAAGAGCAGAAGTTACTTCTTATCCTTCTTTGCATGCAAGTATGTTTCATTCACAATGAATATGTGCAAAAACAATTTCTGCCTGGATGCGCCTGTCAGAGGGGCCTAATCTATGCACAGAACCAATTTAGGATCATTAGTTAAAGGGCTTATAGGAGTGCTATCTTATTTTTGCCCCACTTTTGATTCCTTCCTTCCCCGCTGGCTCTTGTTGAGTTTTAGATTAATTTTTCCTGCCCCTTCCTTTCTTCCCTATTAAAATACGTATTTCTGTCTGTTGTGACTGCCTGAACTCACGCTCTGTGGCTGCCGTGTCCCTGTGCCTGGAGCAATGGGCACCACAGTCTCCCCCAAGAAGGACAGAGAAGAGAGAATGCCTGCCACCCAGGGAGAGCATCCACAGCCCCATCCAGAAGCGCCAATGTCAGCTGACTCCTTTGTTCTTTCTCTCAGTACTTTTCAGAGTTTCTCTATTTAAACATAGGGACACAAGTCTACTATGATAACAGTAGGTATTTTAATGCATAAATAGCTTTATCCACATTGGGAATGCGTTTCCTGTTTTGACTTGCTCTCTAAATATAGATATATAATTTTTAAATTATAGGTTTACATCAGGACGACAATTTAGTCAAGTATTACCTTCTTCCCCAAACACGTCCCGGCTGCCGCTCATAAACCACGGACTGTGAGCAGGCTCAGAGAACGCACGAAGGGACTCAGCCTCCTCCTCGCCTTCAGTTTCAACATTTTAAAATCATCTCTCTGCTCCTTTGCTGTAGGACTGAGTCTACCGAGGAGCTCCTCTCTAAGCAAAGGTTGTAAGGACCAGAACCTTAGTTGATGCCACCTTAATAGAAAAAAATTCAAAATCCTGCCATAGAGAGAGAAAGCTCCTTTAGGAAGGGGACTTTTCCTAGATCCAGCGTGGCCAGCACCGCACAGGCGTTCCGCCTGCAGTCCCTCAGGCCACTTGCTTTTGGGGGGCCTGAGTTCCCAGGCAATAGCAGAGAGGAAAGCTGATGTCTCCGGGGAGCTGGGCTATGTAATTTGTCACGTAGCTGTGTAGAGGTGCAATCCAAGAACACTTCTTTTTCTGCATCTTATTCTATTTCTGGAGTGTCCATTTTTGAAGTCAAATAAAAAGTTTCTTTCTTCCTATTTTATTTTTATGTTTTAATTATAATTTTTATTTCTGATTCTGGGGAATCATGGGCAGGTTTGTTACAAAGGTATATTGCGTGATGCTGAGGTTTGGGCTTCTATTAATCTGTCACCCAGGTCATGAGCCTAGTACCCGACAGGAAGTTTTTCAGCCCCACTCTCTCTTTCCTTCCTTTAGGAGTTTCTAGCGTCTACTATTCCCATCTTGATGCCCCTGTATTCCCAAGATTAGGCTCCCTTTTATAAGTGAGAACATGTAGTACCTGATTTTATATTCCCGTGTGATTTCTCTTAGAATAATGGCCTCCACCTGTATCCATGTTGCTGCAAAAGCCAAGATTTTGTTCTTTTTTATGGCTGCATAGTATTCCATGGTATGTGTGTACCATGTTTTCTTTATCTAATTTACTATCGATGGACACCTAGGTTGATTCCATGCCTTTGCTATTGTGCGTAGTGCTGTGGTGAACATATAAGCACAGGTGTCTTTTTGGTAGAATGCATTATTTTCTGCCTATATATGTAGCCAGTAATTGGATTGCGGGATCCAATGGTAGTTCCATTTGCAGCTCTTTGAGAAATCTCCAAAATGCTTTCCACAATGGCTGAACTAATTTACATTCCCACCAGCAAGGTATAAGCCTTTCCAAAGGAAGAGTTTTTGACATGGAGTTCAAGGGCATAGGTTTTAAAGCTGAGAGCACTCACCTCAAATTGGAAAACAACCAAATAACTTAAATGGATTTGTTTTTTACATAAAATTAAAGCAGAGACATATAATCTGGTTGACCTATATACAACACAGGTGAAGGATAGACTTCCACCCTGTCATGGGTTGGAAACACATTCTGAGATGGAGATTTGTGTGCAAAGGGTTTATTTGGGAGCGTACTCTGGGGAACCATACCAGGGCTATGAGAGACCGAGAGGAGCAGGGCGGGTGGGGAGAATCTGGGCTGTGACGTGGTGGTGACAGAGGCCTCAGTTGTGCCAACAGGAAGTGCTGGGCCTGAGGGGGCCCTGCAGGGTTGTCACAAATTAGGGTGTCAGGGCCAGGCTGATAAACCCCTCCCCATCTTCCTCACTCCCTTTGCCACTGGGCTTCTCTCATGACAGGGAAGCAAGGGAGAAATCCTGGACACACAACTTGTAGGCTGAGAGCGGTTCCCTGAGGGGAACTCAGCTGTGAGCCAAAGGCAGCCGCCCTCCCAGCAGTGGAGAGAAGGGTTAACTCAGACCTGGGGCGTGGGCATCGGGATAGCATCCACTGCACCCTCGGACTCACAGTGAGAAAGACACAAGCAGGCAAGCATCTAGGACTTGAGACAGATACAGGGCAAATGTTTACATATCTGAAAATTTAATTATTGTCTATAATTTTTCAACATTAATGTATACAAACTAGATAAAAATAATTTATCATTGTCAATTGTTTTTGAATAATTCATCATTACTCACAAGTGAATGAAAATGAAGCAAAAAATGCCAGCAATGTAGCTTTCTGTGGAACACAGGCAGATCCGACTCCATCTATTGCAATCAAGGGACAACTTCCACAGTGGAACTTTGCAAACAATCGTGGACAAAGGCAATGACTTCTGAATTACGCGTGTGTGTGTGCGTGCGTGTGTGTGTGTGTGTTCCCATGTGTGTGTCCTAGGCAACAGTCGACAGGAAGACTAATTTTTTTTTACTTAGATTTGGAGCCATCAGAGACATGTTGGTGACATTGCAGTGTCCTCAGGCTCTTTTATAGAGAAACTTTACAGGCATCTGACCAATGGCATGAGTAGGCATATTTATACACTCAGAAGTTTCAGAATTTGCAGTGATTTGTACCAGTTAGAAACAGAAAATCCTCAGCAATACCAGAGTTGATGAAGTCTGTGTCACAGAAATGTCTCAGAGCTTCTATCAGTTGCATAAGAATTATAATTGCTTCCAATACACAGTTGACAAGGCAATAAGAGAGTTGATGAAGTCTGTGGCTTTGGACAGAATGCTTCTGGGTATTACACAGACGTAACTTTCAGCACCTGCTGACAGTTCAACTTAGAACTCTGAAATTAGGAAATCAATAAGACATGCACCAGAGAAGAAGCAGAAGGTGATCAGGGCAGTGCCACGGATCAGGGGTGATTCAGGAAGAGTGTCTGCACGCAGCCAAGACAGGCACCTTCAGAAGCAATACCAAAGTAGAAACTGGTAGTTTCTACAGTAACTAATTTAGCTATTGTCATTTTTTACCATATATATTTAGTATACTATATAATTCGTTTCAGAGTGCGTGCAATTCTTCTCAGTGAAGCTTCTAATGTTTCTTCTAAGGTCCCAAGTCAAAAGAAGGAGAGGGGGCTGCTAAGGAGTAGGTAAATTCACTCAAAATTTGTGTTAAAAGAAAACTTCAGACAATTAAATTTAATGAAGTTTAACTGAGCAAGAAAAAGAAAACAATTTGTGAATTGGGCAGCCCCCAGAATCACAGCAAATTCAGGGAGACTCCAGGGGTGCCTAAAAAATGGAAAGTGATTTACAGAAATCGGAAGTGAGGCACAGAAACAGCTGGGTTGCTTAGAGCCCGGCGTTTGTCTTCTTTGAACACATTTTGAACACTGAGCAGTGTATGAGTGGCTCAAGTACGGCTGCTGGGATTGGCCAGGACTCAGCTAGGGTTACAGGCTCGTGCTCCTAAGTTAGGTTTTCAGTCTTGTTTACCTATTAAGTTACAGTTAGTTCACAAGGACTCAAATATAGAAGTACGAAGTCCTTCTCAGGCCACATTTAGTTGGTTTTAAGAGGTGCCTACGTGGGAAGACCAGAAAAACAACATCCTTTAGAAAATGGTGCCTACTTACGCTATTCCTTTGTGAGTATGCCATCCATTTACTGCAGAATGTTTCCACCATTCCAGAGAGAGAGAGAGAGAGAGAGACAGAAGGAGAGAGACGAAGGAAGGAAGGAAGGAAGGGAAGGAAGGAGGGAGGGAGGGGAAGGAAGAAAGGAAGGAGGGAGGCAAAAAGGGAGGGAGGGAGGGAGGGAGGAAGGAAGGAAGGAAAGAAGGAAAAAGGAAGGGAGGAAAGACGGGAGGGAAAGAGGGAGGGAAGGAGGGTTTATTGGAAGCAATTCTCATTCTTACATAGTTGATGTAAGCGCCAAGAGGTTTCTATGACTGGATTCTAGTACATTTTAATTTCACTTCTTTCACTGAAAATATTTGGACATTGGCCTATAAGCTGCAAAACAACAAATACAGCTTTAGTCTTTCAAATAGATTCCACAGTGACAAGTACTCTCCTAAGGAAAAAAAACAACAACATTTCAGAGTGTTTCAGTGAGGGGCAAAGATCAGACACAAGAGGCTTGAGATGAGATTTGTCTTTTTTGGTCTTTCTTAGAGGCAAGAAAAAAAAAAATGCAACTGCCAGAATGCTTGGCCTCTCTGTTTGGATGTAAGCTCTCCTACTCTTCTCCCTCATGAACATTGTCCTATCCCTGTCCGTGGGCTGA
Organism: Sapajus apella; assembly: GCF_009761245.1. Classification (NCBI taxonomy): domain Eukaryota; kingdom Metazoa; phylum Chordata; class Mammalia; order Primates; family Cebidae; genus Sapajus; species Sapajus apella. The sequence goes on along the minus strand of NW_022436993.1, from coordinate 122,505 downwards.
GACGGTCCATCCACCTGAACTTGAACAGACTAAGAGGGATACCGACTTCAAAATCAAGGTCATGGTGGACTGCTGTCCAGGACCCGGTGTCAGGAGATCTGCTCTGAGGTTCCAGCTTTAGCTCTGCGGCTTGCTTCCCGTGTGTCCCTTGGCGTCCACTGGCTCCCAATGTCTGCCCATTCAAGCAGATGTTATGCTGGTCCTGCGATATTTGCAAGGATGAAATAAAGATGAAAACTTGAGAAGGGCTTTGTAAACAGCAGAGCCCAATACAAAAATGTTAGATGTCACTACAAATCTTAATCTTTGTTCCTATGGATATTTGCTGAATGAGTCACAATAGACATTGAAAAATTACACAGAGGAGTGGTATGAAGAGGTAAGAAGATCCCTGCAGCCCCCTCTGTTACCCTAGATTTTCTCCCTGACCCAGTGCTTGTAGTTGTAATGTAGAACAACGGTGTTAGCACCCAGGGCCTGCGTTCTAACAGTTGACCAGTGGTGACTTCCCTATCAGGGTGATTTATTTCCAGCTTTCTACTTCACACTTGGACTCCTGACACTGAACGTGCTGTGGAACCCTGGCTTTCTCCGTCTCTCCCCTGCACAGGTACATTTACACACTCAGGGGGGAAGGCACAAAGGACGGAAAAGACGAAGGGAGACCCCAAAGTCAAACTCACACTTTAATCTGGGTCCTCAGAGCTTTGAGGCGGGAGATCTAGTCCTATAATCCCGCAGACAGAGTGAAATTCCAGGAAGCAGAGAAGCCAAAGGAATTCTCGGCAAGTTTCCCGTTCCCACCCAGCACAAAGGGCAATCACCCTCATTCTGTAATATGTGCGCCTCTAAACCCCTACCACTTCACATTTACAAAATCTAGTCACTCACCAACTTCCTTTCCCAGAATTGCTTAGAAACAAAACCTTATCCCAACATGAGTTTTTTCCTTGGCCATCTCTCCCCTCCAGTATAGAACAGAGTCCTGAGCCACGTGTTGTGTTTAAGAAACCGGGTTCTGGATTGAAAGCTGCATTTTGATACTAGCTTTGGTAGTTTGGGCATATTAATTGATAAGTGCTTCTCTTTCCTAACCCATAATCAAAGATCACCAGGAGTAATAAAGTATTTAAGACAAGTCTGGCAGGTAGTAGATGCTCACTAAATGTAGGCTATTATTAACTATACACCACTCTTAGCTACATTAACTATATACACTCTCTCAGGCTGACAAGGCACCCCAGAGGTATAGAGTTAGAAAAATAGGTTTCTTCTCTAATCAAAGAGAGAAGCAAGGCCTGTTCGTTACAAGCTTCCTGTCTCAGATACACTCGGAACTGCCTAAGTTAACTCCATGCACGGCCACAGAGAGTCCAGGTCTAGAATTGGATCCTGTGTTTGATTGTGGTTCTGTCCTGGCCCTATGGCCTTAGGTCTCTTCTCTGCTGCTTGGTTTTCTTTGCAGTAGAAAGTATTGGGTTAGGTATCAACAGTGGTTCTCAAATTTGGGTGCCTATGGAAATCTCCTGGGGTCACTTTTAATATTCCTGATGTCTGGTACATCCCTGACAAATTAAATCAGGAGATCTGAGGTTGAGATTCAAGTCAGAGGACTTCTTACAGTTCCCTAAGTGATTTCAATGTTCAGCCAAGGTTGAGAACTGCTGGTTTAGCAGATTGGTGGTTCTCAACTCTGGTACATGAGAGCTATCTAAGAAACTTTTTAAAGAAATAGGGGAGGGATGGTGGGGGGTGGGGAGCTGGGGAGAGATAGCAAGGGGAGAAATGCCAGATGTAGGTGATGGGGAGGAAGGCAGCAAATCACACTGCCACGTGTGTACCTATGCAACAATTTTGCATGTTCTTCACGTGTACCCCAAAACCTAAAGTGCAATAAAATAAATAAATGGGAAAAAAAAATACAGAAGCCAGAGTCTTAGCTTAGGACCATTAAAATAGAAATCCCTTGGGGTTGGTCCCAGGCATGGTATCTTTCGAAGCTCCCTGGGTGATTCCAATGTGTAGCCAGATTGCAGACCCTCAGGTTTAATGATCTTCAAGACTCCTCCTTCATCTACGTAAGGTTCTAAGCTTGTACGAGTCTGCATTTGTGGAGCTACGAGCATGTGTACAGTCTTCTCCGGAAGCTGGCCGCACCAACACTCTCTGGCTCCAAGAAATGAAACGATTATTCCCACCCCCAACATTTATCTTCTCTGGGTTTTGGGTATTAACAACCAGGAAGGACTCCCCTATTTACAATCCATAGAAAAGTCACACTAGACTTGACCTCAGTCCCATTATAACACACCAAGTCAGCATTCTTAACCTTTTTGGCTACACAGGCCCCCTTTGAAACATCATGAAAGCTATAAGTCACCTCATAAGGAGGATCTTACATGTACATCAAATTAAGCATACAATTTTCATGGATCCTTTCACTCCTGATACAAAGATAATTCTATTTCACTGTAATATAAAAGTCAAAAACTTACATAACCCAGAAAAGCAGAAATTGGAACATAGTGGAAATAGACCAGAGTGAGAGTTCTAATCCTGGTTTCACTATTCATCAATCAACATTTAGGAGTCACTGAATCACTAGATGACTGATTTACTCATATGTCCAATTAAGAACTGTACAACCATGCCACCACATAACAATGTTTTGGTCAACTACAGATCACATATGATGGTGGTTCCACAAGATTATAATACTGTGTTTTTATTGTACCTTTGCTATATCGATATGTTAAGACACACAAATACTTGCCGTGGTGTTGCTATTGCCTACAGTATTCCGTATAATAACCTGCTGTACAGATCTCCAGCCTAGGAGCAGTACCATACAGCCTAGGGGTGTCGTAGGCTCTGCCGCCCTGGTTTGTGTAAGTACACTCTGCGATGTTCGCCCACGACAAAATCACCTAATGACACACTGCTCGGAATGTGTCTCCATCATTAAGTGACACATGAGTGGTACCTGCTCTATCAGTCTTACCTATTTTAGAATAAAGTATAATGAATAATATAAAATTGCTTTGACCAAGTTATAAGTATTACATTGTCATTGAAAGTGGAAGAACTAGACCAGGAGACCCTGGGGTGGCCCTGGACTGTGCTTATGTCTTCCATGCCTTCTACACTCATAAAGAATTACCACTTCCTCACACACACCCTGGCCAAACTGTGTCTTTGGGACCACAGAACCAAGGTGTGTTTTCGTTTGTCAACTTATTCTGAGTATCTGTGTTGACCAAGAGGCTTTGGGAATAAAGGTGCATAAAGGTCTTAGAGCCTAGATGAGCCTTGGGTGAAGAGACAGCATGCAATGTCCTTGAATTTGGAGTGTGACTCAAACTCTGCCCTCGGGAGAGGCAAGTACAGAGCCCATGAACTCAGCACGTACCAGTCGCGGTCCTTGGTGGGGAAAGGCTGAAACTAGAACCAGATGTCTGAGAAGCAATCTCCCAGACTTCACAGTAGCTGCCAGATTGGCCACAAGTTTGACAGAAACCGTCCCAGTGGTGAGTGCCAAGTGGTTTGGAGCGAGTGGGAGCACAGCCTGGACTCTAGGCCCAGGACTCCCGGGAGAACCTGGTTCCCAGACTCACCGGGCGCTCAGACCATTAGAGTGCTGTCTTAGTCTGTTGGGGCTGCTATAGCAAAGTACCACAGACTGGGCGCCTGGGAGGCCCTAGACGGAAGCACCAGCAGACTGGGTGTTGGTGAGGGTCTGTTTCCTGTGGCCGTCTTCTTGCTGGGCCCTCAGATGGCGGAAAGGAATAAGACAGTTCTCTGGGGTCCCTTTTTTAATATTTTATTTTATACTTACTTATTTTTGAGACAGGATCTTGCTGTACAGCACAGGTTGGAATACTGCAGTGCGATCATAGCTCACTGCAGCCTCGACCTCTCAGGCTCAAGTGATCCTCCCACCTCAGCCTCCCAAATAGCTGGGACTATATCACACACCAGCATGCCCAGCTAATTTAAAAAAATTTTTTGTAGAGATGAGGTCTGACTCTGTTGCCCAGGCTGGTCTTGAACTCCTGACCTCGAGCAATCCTCCTGCCTCAGCCTCCCAAAATGCCCTTTATATGGGCACTAGTCCCTTTAATTTAATTTGATTTACTTATTTTTGAGACAGGATCTTGCTCTTTATAAGGTCACTAGTTCCATTCGCAACGGCTCTGCCCTCATGACCTAATAATCATTTCCTGAAACCTTCTCAACCATCACACTGCAGGTTATGTTTCAACACATGAATTTTGTGGTGGGGGATGCAAGCATTCACCTTCATCCCTGCAGGAGGGAAGGTATGGTGGATCTGGGGGTCCCCAGATTAGCTGCATCACCAAGAGAGCACAGGGTTATTCTACCAGTAGCCTTGGGCAGAAATTAGCCAGGATAGAAGTGAGAGTACAGAGACTGAGTTCCTGGTCACTCCCCACACCCATTCTCCCTCAGCCGACCTTCCCTGATCTCTAGGAAAGCCCGAAGGAAGCATGAGAAGAGAGAGGCAGGAGTTTCTGCATGGGGCCCCAGGCTTCTGCTCAAGGAGATGGGAGAGGAGCCGTTGGTGCTCCAGGAGAGCTTCTCCCCCTAAGCAGTGTCAGAGCAAACAGCAAGAAAGGCCTCTAATTAAAAGCAAAAATGTGGATCCAGACCGGATGACTCTGGGAATTCTCAGAGAGCTTGAGGAACGGACCTCAGGGAAACAGGAATAATGAAAGGAATCATGTTTGCTGCTTAGTTTTGTTGTAGATTCCTCGGGATTTCTAGATGGATTATCATGACATCTGCAAACAGAAGCCATTTTACTTTTTCCTTTCCAATTCGTATGCCTTTTATTTCCTTTTCTAGCCTTAGAAAAGTATTATGATTACTATAAAAATAATAATAATGTGGAATGGCCTGGCATTCGAACAGAGCTGTCTGTCTCTCCGTAACTCAAATGTATGTGTGGACACACACACATACACGCAGACACACATACGCAGGCACACACACAAACGCGTTCTCTCTCTTTTTCTGAGAAACCCAGACGGACTGACCACAGGCTGGGTCCTCGAGCTACTGAGGGGTGTTTTTGTGTTTAGAGGAGGTCCCACCACATGGAGGTGTCTACGGAGGGGCGATTTTG
>NW_022436993.1:75812-117349 GCF_009761245.1 Sapajus apella | reverse complement strand
GAGGTCCCACCACATGGAGGTGTCTACGGAGGGGCGATTTTGGGTTTAGAGGAGGTCCCACCACATGGAGGTGTCTACGGAGGGGTGATTCTGTGTTTAGATGAGGTCTCACCATATGGATGGGTCTACTAGTTGAATGCAGATTCTCTGGGAGCTGCCAGATCGCTCAGCACAAGGCTCCCCCTCCTTGAAATGCTGAAAATTATCTCAGAGATGGGAAGGGAGTTGTCCACAGAAGAAAAACACTAGTCTCCATGTTCTACACCCCAAGGTGGTCTCTCATCTTTCTAGCCCAGGGCCCTCGGTGATGTGGTCCCTGATGGACACCTGCCTGTCGCAATAAGAGGGGAAGTGTCAGACGAGTGACAGCCTCTGGAGGCACAGCTCCCCAGCCCCGGCGACTACAGGCTTTAGGGAATGACACACTTGCACGCTCACGTCCCTTAAGTGTGTCCTTTCTTTTCCTTTTCTCCTCCTCGAAAGGAATAACTCGGGGACACGGGCTGCACCGCAGTGGAGCCCTGTGGCTTCCTTGTCATTTCCTCTCCATTCCTCGGTGGCTGCTCATGGACTATTTTGCAACTACTGTTTCCAGCTGGGACAGAGCAATATACACAAGCAATATATTCTTTTAAATATTTACTTATCGAAAATAAAGATAGGTATCTCATTGTTTCTTCCCATAAACCAAGTGGTATGCGTTCCCAAGCTGGGGCTTCTTGGTGTCTTTATAGATCTGGCAAATGGATAATGTTCAACCATAAATTCTTTTTTTAATTTTAACTTTTTTTTTTTTTTTTTTTTTGGAGAGAAGCCTTTATGTTCTGCACAAAGTTGGCTTTCCTGTATATTTGACTCATAGAGAGAAGACACAAACAGCTGTTGACGAGCATGGTGGAAGATGGGTGTTTCCACTGGGAGGCAGCTTTGGGTTGCCCTGTCTTGTGGATTTGGTGAAGTCCAAATGAGGCCACTGACCAGAAGAGTCCAGGGAAACGATGTTAAGACCCAAGAGCTCACAAGCTTCTTGTTTCCTTGTGTGCTGCACCTCAGCCTCACAACTCTGTTGTGATGGGGTGAAATATATTGTCACCTTTGATGCTAACACCTTGACATGATGCTGTTTGCAAACCTTGGAAGAAATGAGCAAAATACCCACACCCTCCCACCGAGGAAACTGCCATGCGAGGCAGCTCTCCGTGACTCCGGCTGGAGCAAGGTGGGACATGGACCTCCCCGAATCCCCTCACTGTGGCAAGGAGATTCTGCCTCATTCCTGTATCAGCTAGCCTTCATCCGGGAGCCAGGAAGCACACCAGTTAGTGTAAGAGGGAATTTACTGTGAAGAATCCTTGGCCGGGTATGGTGGCTCATGCCTGTAATCTCAACACTTTGTGGGGCTGAGGCAGGAAGATCCTTTGAGTTCAGGAGTTCAAAACCAACCTGGGCAGCATAGTGAGACCCCTGTCTCTGCAAGAAATACAAAAATTAGCAGGGCGTGATATGTATGTTTGTGGTCCCACATACTCGGGAGGCTGAGGTGGGAGGATCACTTGAGCTCAGAAGGTGGAGGCTGCAGAGAGCCATGACTGCGCCACTGCACTCTAACGTGTGTGACAAAGTGAGATTCTGTCTCAAAAAATAGAATCCTTAACTATGTCAAAGAACTGAAAAGGCAACCATGAAACACCAGAGTATCAAGGAGATGAAAACCGAAGCAAGCAGCTACTTTGCCCTTGGGCTGAGGACGCAAAGGAATAGGTTGGAATTATTACAGCTTAAAGTTTGGAGGACGGCTCCATGGACTGAAACTCTGACCTCTGCAAAGGGGACCCCGTCCTGCTGTGAAAGCTGCCTCTCGGGGGATGCAAAAAGACAGTTTCTGTGGGTGCTGAAAAAACTGCAAAAAGGGCTCAACCGTTGCTGCTGGGACAGCCGGTCATGGCCAGGGCAAAGCCGCACTGCCAGGGGGATCCCGATGGGAACAGGAAGTGCAGGAGGGAAAGAAAGAACGCGGCGGGACTGTGGACTCTTCTCAAGCCTCACCCCAGTGTCCTTTGCTAGCAGCACCCAGCAGGAAGCAACTGGCACAGAAGAAACGCGATTTGCAGGTCCCAGCTTCCAGCATCAAAAGCAGAGACAAATCGCTTAACAACAAATACACTTGGATAAGTTCTCCATTGCTTCACCGTTGTTAACCTAGTTTTTGCTTTTTCCTGATCTGTCAGTAAACTGTGGGGCTGCCCCTTTATGTTTGCTTGCAATGGCTGAGCTTAGCCCTGAAGAGGACTTGGCGGCTTACACCTGTAATTCCAGCACTTTGATAGCCTGAAGTGAGAGGATTACTTGAGGCCAGGAGTTCAACACCAGCCTGGGCAACATAGCAAGACCCATCTCTACAAATATACAAACAAATTAGCAAAGCACGATGACTTATGCCAATAGTCTCAGCTACTCTGGAGGCCGAGGATTGCTTGAGTCCAGGAGTTTGAAACCGCATTGAGCTACGATCATGCCACTGCACTCCAGCCTGGGCAACAGACCCTGTCTCTCTTTGAAAAATGAAAAGAGGATTTCGGGAAGCCTCATTTGTAGGTTAGCAGCATGCTTATAACCGAGGATTTCCCAACACCAACTTCAATTACCTAGCCCACTAATGACATTTCAGGCTAGATGGCTCCTTGTCGTTGGGGGCTGTGCCATGCACTATAGCACTGTAGGATGCTGAGCAGTATCCCTGGCCTCCGCCCACCAGGTACTAGTAGTAACACCCCTCCTCTCTCCCCACCGACAGTCAGTAAAAAAATGGCAGCCAAAAAGATCTTCAGACATTGCCAGTATCTCCTGGGGAACAAACTTTCTGCCGGTCGAGAATCACTACTCTAACATTTGTCTACATTGTTACCCTGGATTTCTGGCCTGAGAATCAGAAGTGTAAGGACACCCATGTGTTTGCATAGTCGGTTACAGTTTTCAAAGCCCTTTCTCTGCTTTATTTGAACACATTTAAACAGCCCAAAGAGGCAATGTGAGAGAGACACTATTGTCTCTACTTTACAGACCAGCAAACCATTACTCAGAAAGGCTAACCATCTTCCTTAGAACTCATATCAAGGCAGAAGCTACACTATTCTGATAATTCTCATCACATATTTAGAAGGGAAAGGAGGATGGTTTGACAGTTGGCTGATAGAGAAGACACCTTTTTTTTACACTCCCTGTTATGGTTTGAATGTCCCCTCCAAAACCCATGTTGAACTTCAAGTACTATTGTGATGTAATTAAGAGGTGGGATCTTTAAAAAGTAGTTAGATCATGAGGGCTTTACTTCCATGAATGAATTAATGCTGTTATCAAGGAAGTGGGTTAGTTATCACAGGGGTGGGCTGGTTATTCGCTGGAGTTTGGTTCCCTTTTTCTCTCTCTGCCTCATGTGTGTGCTTTCTCACCATGTGACACCTTATGCCATGCTATGACGTAGCAAGAAGACCCTCACCAGATGTCGCGTCACCATGCTGTTGGACTTCCCAGCCTCCAGAACCACAAGCCAAGTGAATGTCTTTTCTCTCTAAATCACCTAGTCTGTGGTATTCTGTTACAGCAGCAGAAAACGGACTAAGACACCCCCCACAAGCTACCAATAATGTTTCTTTTATTTTTCTTTTACAGTGTCCAGCTTTTGCCAGGAATACCATATAAAACATCTTTATGAAGTGAACACAGGCCCCAACAGCTTATACAAGCTGGCTCTGTCAAGGGCACCAGTGTTTCTAATTAATGCCCGGGTCCAGTGTCCCATGCAGGCTCTACCTGCACCCTCTCCCTCAGGTTTCGACTTCTGGCTGACCCACCAGGGCCCTTGTGCCTATACTATTAAATGCTCCTGACGTTTCTCACTGGATCTGGGAGGGCAGAAATAAAAGTCAGTTCCAACTACCCATGTTCCAGCCAGAACACGGAGCATTCAGAGCAGGCACTAGGGAGAAAGTTCTGGTGCACTGTGGTGTCCAGCAGCAGTGTTTGCAGACAAGCGTCTCTCTGTAGCTGAGCCGTCTCATTTTGAACATGCTCAGCATCAGATATAGTCACCAAATAGTCTCCTACCTCCCCATAGAGAAATCCTTCTCCAAACACTGGGGCAGTCATCTTCACATCCTCTATACCCTAGAGATCTCTGGTACTTTTAAAAACTGAAGGTGAGATCACAGTCATTGGCTAGAACAAAATAAGAACAGGCATGAAAATCAGTTCTATATGCATGCACACGTATGTCTGTGCATGTGTATATATTTATCCAGCACTTCTCATGTCGAAAACCAAAGTCATGGAAGTGCAAACCCTCTGCAAACCCCATGGCCTGATTAGTTAACAGTTTGGCTAATTGATTTCTTAGAATCAGAGGGCATTAACGTTCAAAAGAAGCTCAAAGATCATTTTGCCCACCTGTCCCATTTTACTATGAAATAAATTAAGATCCAGAGATGTGAGATGGCAAATCAACACCAGGCACAGCCAATTCGTGGAAAAGCTCAGGACCAGGACCTCCCAGGCAAAGAGGCTTCTTCCCAGATCTCCAAGCCTCCAAGACGAAAGGTTATTCCCTTCTTGGCCACTTTCTCCAAGAGCTGTGGAGCAGGGTCTATAGCACCCTGGATATGTAGCACAGACCCTCCTTTCCAGAAGGAAGAAACTGTTTTGTCAATGTCTGGATGTGTCCATTCCTGTCTTTACTCTCCTCCCCGCTCTACCAAGGCTGCTCTTCACTGACTCCTACCCCAGACTATCAGATTCTGGCCACTGGGAGAGGCTGACCCCAGAGTGAGAAAATATAAATTGTGACCCAGACGGTATGTTCCTAGTAGAAAACAAAGCCATGAAAAACATCTAGCTGCGTTAGTCAAAGGCTTGTAAATATTTAGATGATCTACCATATTTTCCCCTTCTTATTGATGTTGAGTACTTTTAAAACAAAATCTCAGTCTAGACCTTCACAGCTCAGGATTCATAAGTAAATAGGAAGCTCTGTTTTGGTAAGGACTGTGTTATACTTTTTGTAAATTTCCCATGGCACTTAGTCTAACGCTGGATAGCAACTGAATTGTCACTTCAATGATACTTGACAATTAAATTATTGTTAATTAAACATTAACAAAACGATTGAATGATGTAAAAATAATGTTACGTGCTTTTGCAATGACAAGTGGACACCTAGGGTCAGTTGTTTTTTGTGTGTGTGTTTTTTTTTTAGACAGAGTTTCACTCTTGTTGTCCATGTTGGAGTACAATGGCTCAATATCGACTCACTGCAACCTCTGCCTCCCGGGTTTAAGCAATTCTTCTGCCTCAGCCTCCCGAGTAGCTGGAATTACAGGTATGTGCCACCATGCCTGGCTAATTTTTTTTTTGTAGTTTTGGTAGAGACGGGGTTTCTCCATGTTGGTCAGACTGGTCTCAAACTCCCAATCTCAGGTGATCTGCCCACCTAGGCCTCCCAAAGTGCTGGGATTATAGGTGTAAGCCATCACGTAGATAGGGATTTTCCTTACCCCTTTGTTGATCATCACAGCACAGCCGGGGAGGGTGCCCCTCCTGAAGCCACGGGCATATTCCAGGCTAACCAAGGACAGTTGTGTCCTCAGACTTTAGTCACTGGACAGAATGAGGGTGGATGTGAAGTTTCCCAGTGATCTTGAAAGTCAGGGTCTTGCCATGATGAGCACTTGATCTGGAGTTCCCCTCCACACTGTGTGACCTGAGAAAAATCACTGGACTCTTCTGAAGTGAGGATAACCAACTCAGTACTTCCATCTCAAGGTTGTTGTGAGGACAAAATCAAGCATGCAAACTGGAGAGTGTGACACAGGAAGGGTTGCTATTAACATGGAATTCAAGGCCAAACCATCCAAACTAAGGAAAGCAGACTTCCTGAGCACTTGAGAAGGTTTCCCAAAGCCACGGGAGCACACGCAGTCAGGCATGGTGCAGCTGCACAGTGATAGCGCCAAGCATCTGGACTTAGAAGGTGTCTTAGTGCAAAACAAACTTCCCAATTCAAATACAAATTTTAGTTAATGAAGCCATACAGAGTAAGGACTAACTAGCCACTAGTGTGTTTGGCTCAATAAATTCAATATTCTTAAAAGTCTGGGCTGAGCGCGGTGGCTCATATCTGTAATCCCAGCACTTTGGGAGGCCGAGGTGGGCAAATCACCTAGGGTCGGGAGTTCAAGACCAGCCTGACCAACATGGAGAAACCCTGTCTCTACTGAAAATACAAAATTAGCTGGGCGTATGGCGCGTGCCTGTAATCCCAACTACTCGGGAGGCTGATGCAGGAGAATTGCTTGAACCGGGGAGGCAGAGGTTGTGGTGAGCTGAGATTGTGCCATTGCACTCCAGCCTGGGCAATAAGAGCAAAATTCAGTCTCAAAAAAAAATTTGTTTATGAGGAAGCGATTCATTTTTAAAACATAAAAAGCAATTAGTTTAGAAAAGGAAACAAAGATATGAAGTAGAGAAGAAAATAGCTGTCCCAAATCCCAAGCCCTCAGAATTAACCGCTTTAATGTTGACATACTTGTTTCTATACTTTTTTTCATCATTTAAAAAATGTGAAAAGATAATAGTATAGATGACATGTAAATAAAGCAAAAATCATGTATGCCAGATACAAATGATGAAAGGTAGGGAAATATTAACATTAGGCATGGTGCAGAACCTTGTCTTATTGATTAGAAGTAGCTGAGATCTCACTCAAAGGTCAGCCTGCAAAAGTGATGGGAGCAACCTTGCTGAATCCTTCAGTATCCACCGCCATTGGAGACATATGCAGCCTCTGATTATGAGAGTGCGGACTCCCCACAGAGTGGCTTCTCGGTTGCATGTCTTGCTTGTCTTAGAACTTGCTTGCCTTAGTACTATAAGTACTCTACTTAGTACTTAAGTACTAAATAGTACTTAGTATATACTTAGTATATACTTAGTAATAGTGCTTAGAATATAATTGGTACTTATGTACTAAGTACTACTATAAATATTACTATAAGTACTATGATTACTATTATGGACTAAATGTTGGTATTTCCTCCAAAATTCCTATGTTGAAGCCTTACTTCTTCATGTGATGATATTTGGAGAGTGGCCCTTTGGAAGCTAATTAGGGTTAGATTAGGTCATAAGGGTGGACCTCCAAGATTAAGATGAATGTCCTTATAAAAAAGAGACTAGACACGAGATCTCACTCCCTCTCTTTGTGCACACACCAAGGAAAGGGTTTTTGGGGACATAATCCAGAAGAAAGCCCTCATCAAGAACCTGACCATGGTCGGGTGTGGTGGCTCATACCTGTAATCTCAGCATTTTGGGAGGCTGAGGCAGGCGGATCTCTTGAGTTCAGGAGTTTGAGGCCAGCCTGGGCAACATAGTGAGACCCCATTTCTACAAAAAATACAATAATTAGGTGGGCATGGTGGCAGGTGCTTGTAGTCCCAGCTACTTGGGAGGCTGAGGTGGGATCTCACTGAAATGTCAGGATGAGAGGATTGTGTGAACCTGGGAGGTGGAGGCTGCAGTGAGCCAAGATCTCGTCACTGCACTCCAGCCTGGGTGACAGACCAAGATTCTGTCTCAAAAAAGAAAAGCAGAAACAAAAACAATCTTGACCATGCTGGCACCCTCATCCCAGATTTCCAGCTTCCAAAACAGTGAGGAAGAAGCTTCTGTTGCTTACTCCACCCAGCCCATGGTGTACGAGCTGGCTAAAGTGCATGTAGGATTCCATTCTTGTCATTTCCCTTTGTATTGTTTCAGTTACCCACAATCAACTGTGGTCCAAAAAATAGGTGAGTACAGAATAATAATGAATTTGGAGAGACAGAGAAGACCACATACACATCACTTTTATTACAATGTATTATTATAATTGTTGTATCTTATTAGTTATTGCTATAATCTCTTACTGTGTTTAATTTATACATTATACTTTATCGTGACTAAGTATGTGTAGGAAAAAACATAGTACTTCTAGGGTTCGATACTACCCATGGCTTCGAGTGTCCACTGGGGAGCTTGGAATGCATCCTCCATGAATAAGCAGTGCCTACTGTATTCTGTTTCAATACGTGCCCTACCCGTTCTTCCTGCTTCATTTCACCCCAAGTTTTGCCAAGGACACAACCTCCATTACTTCTTAGCATGTTGAGAAGACTCTTTGTAGCCAGGCCATTTATGAAGTGACTAATTCTGGGAAGGCTGAAGAGACGTGAAACTCTGCTTAGGCTGCCCTAGCCCCAGCAGGCAGGGAGCAATGGGGTGGGGAGGCAGGACCCCCGTGGAGAAGCTGGGCAGCGCTGGCTCCCAGTCAGTTCTGCTCAAGTGACCTCTCCATCTAATCGAAAAGCCTCAGAATCAGAAACACCCTTCCCAAAACCTCGTGGGCATGTCTGTTTTCCCACCTTCTGGCTGCCTTGAATCTTCAATACCTCTACTTTGCTCTAATTAGCACAGATAAGTAACTGCTAAAGTGTGACAGGCAGTTTTTCCCTGTTCAGAATGCATCGGTGTTGAGCTTCTGTCTTGCTTACTTAGAAAGAAAGCAGAATAAACAAGCCTAGACAAGTAACCCTGAGGGTACATTATGGCAAAAACTAAGGAACAATATAAGACATTGAGTTAAAAATAATTTCTACTGCTTCGAAGTTTAAGAATATAATTTTGAAAGACAAAATACAGAAGAAGACATATGCACGCATGCATACACAATATACACTATCTAATTTGCACCAATATATTGTGGGAAAAATACTCAACAAATGGAAACTTCTCCTAAAATCTGGCAAAAAGCCACCCCTCAGCTCAGCTCTGGTTTGGGAAAGAAAAACCATAAACAATGTGGTGGTGTCTGGTTTTACAGTGCAGATTATTTACAGATATCTAGCTTTGATTATAGTTTAGCTTTTTAGATTTTTATCACAGAAATGTATTTCAAAGAACCCGAGAATACAGATGATGGTAGAGAAGCTTATAAAAGCAAACTCTTGGGTTTCTTTAAGCCTAAAAAAAATCAAAATAAAAACACTGGACAAGCCAACCACCCTCCTCCCCTGTCCCCTATTCACTTCTCTAGATTTTATTCTGCCCTGCAGAGATCTTTGCATCCTGCAAGCAGAACACCGATTCACTGGGGTGAATTTTGGTCTGTGGAACTCAGGTGAGCATGAGCCGAGAGTCAAGTCAGCTTTCAGCCTCCAAAGGCTCAGAGAAGCTTGCGTGGTGGCAATAGTGAAACTAACAGAGAGACATAGGTTGCTCCTAGCTACACACAGAGCCCAGGGCCCACATTGCAATCTGGATGCTTGTTTTTGTTTTATTTTAGATTAAAACAATTTTCTGGGCAATGGGATCTGGCTCTGTTGCCCAGGCTGCAGTGCAATGGCATGATCACAGCTCACAGTAGCTTCAAACTCCTATCCTCAAGTGATCCTCCCGTCTCAGCCTCCCAATATTAGTACTGGGGTTACAGGAGTGGCCACCACGCCCAGCCCTTTCAATTTCTCTTTCTAATGCCAATTTTATCCACTAATGAAACACATCTCATTTACTTGGAAGCGTTTTTCTCCCGCTATTTTGTTATGAAATTATTCAAACATATAGGAGATTGCAAGAGCCATGCAATGAATACCCATTCCGACCTCCAGTTTCCAAAATTCTTCAACAGAAGCTTCTGTTGCTTAAGTCATCCAGCCTGCGGTATCTGTTACAGAAGGCCAAGCTGGCCAAAATGCATACAGTGGTCCCTGTAAATATTATCCACTATTTAGATTCTATACTTAACAGTTTGCCATATTTATCATAAATCTATCCATCTATCCATCACTCTATCCACCCATTATTCCTTTTTTTTTTCCTTTGGTAGAGATAGGGTTTCACTATGTTGCTCAGGCTGGTACTTGATCTCCTGGGTTCAGGTGATCCTCCCAGCTTGCCCTCCTTAAGTGCTGCAATCTGGACACTTGTGTTGTGCAGAGGGAACCAGAATGTCAAAAGCGACTTGAGAAAGAAGAGCAGTCACAGAGGTACGATGCTTCCTGGAAAGGTAGCACTGAGAGGGGAGGCCACAACTTCAAACCTGCCCAGTAGCCTGAGCAGCCAGGGTAAAGCAAGCTCTCTCTGCAGCATCCACGTAGAAGAGTATCATGGTGCTGTCTTTCTAGCACCAGTGGGTTCAGACTGCTTCCTGGGTCTTCCCTCAGGTGGTCTGTGAGCTCCCCAATTTATGCACATGCCCTGAAGCTGCCCTATGTTGATTTGAGGGTGCTGAGCGTCATGAAAGAGGGAAGGCGAGTGTGAACTGGGGGACAGGAGGCAGAACTACCTCCTTCTAAACGCTGGCACTACTTAGGGCCCTTCCAGACAGCTGTCCCTGCACTTTCCCCCGCCTTTCCCTGTCCAGCGCTTGGCACTCTCGATTTTTCTCCCAACAGCATCTCTCTGCTTTTCCTTTCCCTAAAGATCTGTAAGCTTTTCCAGGACAACTGTGGGCACGTCAGGCAAATGGAGCTCAGAATTCTGGGCTCTGGTGAGAAGATGCTTTGTTCTGGCATCTGAGAAATGACCGGCAAGTAGGGAGCCACCCCCATGGAAGGAGCTTTGTGACACACATGGAGCTCCGGGCCGGGGATGGGGTGGGCCTTGAAGGACTTAACACATCCCAGGGCTCCGTGCAAAACCTCCGCAGAGATCTGCCATCCCGAGCCTCCCCTTAGCTGTCCCTGTTGTTTCTGGCCATATGAACCTATGGTGTCACTTCACCACGTCTCTGAGCCTTAGTTTCCTCAGCCATCAGATTGTGCTGTTGCTACCTGTCCTTGTCCTGTACACATACACGAGATGCACAGGAGAGATCCGCAGCAGATGCATATGAGATGCACAGGAGATGCAGAGGAGAGATCCACAGGAGATGCATATGAGATGCACAGGAAATGCACACGAGACAACAGGAAATGCACACGAGATGCACAGGAGAGATGCGCAGAAGAGATGCGCAGAAGGTGCATATGAGATGCACACGAGATACACAAGAAATGCAGATGAGATGTACATGAGATTAATGTCATTGAAAGCGTAAATTAGAAGTTGTGATGGCAACAGTAGATGCTATTAATCCCAGAAAGCTAAGAGGCTGGACGCACATCGCTGTCCCTGAGCAGTATGAGAATGGGGAGAGTCTGGCTCAGCTATGTTTGAGGGAGCCGTACTCCATCAGTAAGACCACCCCAGAAGGGCAGGGGAACAACCTTCCCTCCAGGAGGATGCAGGGTGCCTTGTGAGCTCGCTATATCCCCCTCTTGTCAGTATTTGGAGGAAAAATGCCTTATTTTCTGTGTAACCAGCCTGAACTGAAACACATATCCCTTTGTGCCAAGTTCTAGGGGCTTGAGTTTCCTTTACTGAGGGCACCACTCCCATGTGTCAGTGGGAACCGGATCAGTGGGAGCTTAGTGGTTTTACTTGAGGGGAACCTACAGGAAATAATTTAAGAAGATAATAAGGGGAATTTTTCCTGTCTAGAAATGAGGCCCATGGGTCTTTGCAGATGACATTACTTTCTGATTCAGAAATAAATGGAGGAAAGGGGCCTCAGTTGTTTTGCCAAGTCAGTGCAATTGGCTGTACACAGACATTCTCAGAGTAGTATGGAGCTTCCATGCTTGTGCTTTGCCCAGGATCCGAGGCTCTACGTAACATTCTGCTGGTCCTAATAACTCTCTTTCCCAGCATGCAGTGCTCGTACAGTCAGGATGCCCTCTGAGCCCACGCCTTCCTGTTCTCTCATTCTCACTGTCTTCTTTTCCCCATTAGATTTCTACAGTTGTTCAGAATGTCACTATCATCAGGACTAAAATTATAAGCTAATTCCCACTGATGTAGAGGGTACTTTGTGGGGTATCCTCCTCCTCATAAACAATGTTTATTTTAAAAAGCAGTTTAATTCAAAGGGGCAACTGCCTTTGAAATTCAGCATTCAGCTGTCTGCCCAGGAATTTGTAGGTGGGAAAAAGATTGTTGGATACCTAGAAAAAAAAAAAAAAACAATTAGGCTGAGCACAGTGGCTCTTGTAATCCCAGCACTTTGGGAGGCTGAGGCAGAAGGATCACATGAGGCCAGAAGTTTGAAACCAGCCTGGTCAACATAATGAGATTCGTTTCTGAAAAAGAAAATTAACTGGTATGGTGACACATGCTTCTAGTTCCATCACTTTGGGAGGTTGAGGTGGAAGGATCACTTCAGCCCCAGAATTCAAGACGACAGTGGTCTATGATTGTGTGCCATTGTATTATGGCCTGGGCAACAAAGCAAGACCTTGTCCTGAAAGGAAGAGAGAAAAAGAGAGGGAGGGAGGGAGGCAGGGAAGGAGAAAAGGAGGGAGGGAGGGAGAGAGGCAAGGAAGGAAGGAAGGAAGGAAGGAAGGAAGGAAGGAAGGAAGGAAGGAAGGAAGGAATGAATTAGAATGATGGTGCCTAGCATAAGATCTAATCCAATCTCTTCGTTTAATAGGCCTAAGCCCAGTGACTACTGATTGAATAAATAAACTAATAAATGAATGAGTAAATGGACCTGAGAGTTGGGGCTGTGGCTGAGATCATCTAGGGTTCAAGGCCAACACTCACTTTCTAGGTGAAGGAGCTGAGGCTTAGGCTACAACCTGCTCAAGTAAAATCACAACCAGTGACAAGGAAGGCTGAAGGCAGAGTCTTCAGGTCCCCAGTGCCCTTGGCAGATGAGCCTCTCCCACTCCAGGCATGCCAGGCCTGAGTCCAGGGGAGTGGCCCCCCCAGGGACTAGAACCTGGGTTCTTCACTTTTCTCTGCTTCTCGTTGCATCTGTATCACATTGCCAGGGCTCGCTTTGAAGCTGTGAGGGCAGCTTTCCTCACTCCCACAGCTGACATGAGGGATGCGGAATAATATTAGCATGGGAGAGAAGCACCCCCGGGCCTGGTTCTCACGATTCCCATGTCCTGTGCCCTGGCCATCATCCTATCTCTGATCAGTATCCAGTAAACAGAAAAGAGCCTGCTTTCCACCATCGCAGATTAGGTGACACCAGTGAGGAGCTACATCTTTCACTCTTCCTTTGAAATGAATCCTCCCTCCCATTCCTGCTCTTTGTCCCATGAGAGGAATGTGGAATGGGGGTGGGGCAGAGACTTCTTTTTCACATCCAAACGGGGGGAAGTCCAGGCCCTTTTGCTGCTGAGAGAGCAGGGAGTGATGGAAAGATTAAAGCAACATTTCGCTTTAGAGCATTTTCATCTTTATGGTTCTGGCTTTTTAGCTCATGAAATGATCATCCCACAGGGAAAACAAGAGCCCAGAGAGTCGAGGTGCAGAATGTGGGCAGCATTCCCTCCAGCAAAGGGGAGGGAGGTGCTGTGTGCTTCATTTCATAACCTGAGGCCATTTCCCCAAGTCATCAGCCACCTTTGACATCCCTGATTTCTGAAACCCCGAATCTAGGTGGTTGCTAAGATCAGAACCTTAATCATTTCTGAAGTGCAGGGATGCAAGAGGAGAGCCCATTTCAATGGCTTTCAATCCAGTGGAAAGATAGAGGGAGAATCCTGAGCTAGACACATTTATCCTGGTTCTCAGCAGCCGCTCACAGAGAGCAAAGTCGATTTCAGCCTGCAGTTAGAGTCCCCAAACTTAACTGGATAAATGTACATTGAACTCACTTATAATAACTTCCAGTTGAAGCAATACTTAACCTTATATGAGAATTCTGTTTCTTCGCGGTTCCCAGTTATCAACATATGGTTTAAGAAGTACTGACCACAGGGTACCAAAGCATGATCACGACTGAGGGGAATGTGGATAGAGGTGGGGTGTGGGGTGGTCAGTGACAGGCACAGGAGGCTCCGCCCAGCACATCTTAAAGCTGCTGCCTTTACACCCGGACGGGATGCGGCAAGCGTGGTTCCTAAGACATGAGGCTTCGCTGGTAGAAAAGGGTTTAGAATGAGGGACGTGATTGATTCTGTATCTCTTATTATTATTTCCTTTAAATTTCTTTTCTCTTTTTATTATTATTTTTTACTTTACTTTTAATTTTTTCTTTAAGAGATGGAGTCTTGTTCTGTTGCCCAGGTTGGAATGCAGTGGTATGATCGTAATTCACTGCAGCCTCAAATTCCTGGGCTCAGGTGATTCTCCAATCTCAGAGGGTTTTAGGGATGCAGTCAGCCTCCTGAGTAGCTGAGACTTCAGGCACCTGTCACCATGCCCAGCTGTTTTTTTACTTTCATAGAGATGGGTTCTTACTATGTTGCCCAGGCTGGCCTCCAACTCCTGGCCTCAAGCAAGCTTCCCACCTTGGCCTCCTGAGTAGCTGAGATTACTGGCATGCACCACCATGCCTGGCTAACGATGCTGTATCTTTTGACGTTAAAATCACAGCTCAGTGACGAGATTTTTCTTTCTACCAGACAAGTTTTCACCATGTGAATTGGATAGAAAAAATCAGTTCATTACAGACTACTTTTGCTTTATGTGACTTCCCAACCTGCTATGCGCTGATAGTGTGGTCGCAACTGGGAAACAGGCCTGTGTGCAACAGACAGCCCAGAGCACACAGCGGCCACTAAGGCCTTTGTTTTCCTTTGATTTTCACTGGTGGTTGTCAATGCTGCCTTCCTTTTACTTTTCCAGCCTCAAAACGTGTTGATTTTTATCTGGGCTTACGTGCAGTTCAGGATTTGCTCAATGTTTAGTTTCTTTTCCCCCTCCCAGTTTTGATAAACCTGTTTATTATTTTTAGGTTGCAAAATGAAAATAAGCTTACAAGGACATCTTTGCTGTTGAAATTCCTGCTGAAAATAAACAACTTTGTAGCTGGGAGTCTGAAACTCCAGCTTCTAACCACTCCCTCATACCATTACCACTGACTTCTTCCCATTGAAATTACCTATACACATTGGGATTAAAAAAACCATACTGCCAAGGGTTTTAAGGATGCAGTTTTGCTCTTACAGCAGTAGTCAACTTGGGGTATTACTGTTTTGCGAGACTTTGATAAGCTAAAGTGAATTCCAGGATTCACTTTAGCTTATCAAAGTTGATTCTAGACCAACCCGATGGGTGCAGGGTCTAGAATCAATTGGAAGGAGCAGAAGGAATGAAGGCTGTTGGGCTCACAGAGGAGTGGTGGAAGGTCTCTCATGCAGATGTATTATTTTTTAGACCTAGTCTGTGTTTCTGAGATTTTAGCTCCATGCAAGCAAGAGTTTTCTAATAATTAAAGCTGATCAGAAAAGAAATGGGCTACTTTGTGAGGAAGTGATCTCCACATCCATGAGCGAATTCAAGCAGAAATTAGATAGCCTTGTGTCGAAAAGTTTAGAAAAGGAAATCTCTTTTACAACACTGAGATGTGTTCTCCATAGGATCTCAAGAGTGTCAGAAAGTACACAGGTAAAAGAGAGAGGGTCAGGGGCAGATAAACAGTAGAGGATCATGATGAGTGCACCAGGCCAGACACCAGAGACCCCAAAACTGTCTCAGATGGAGAGCCTTGCACTGTTCTGCAAGATCGGCTTCTCCAGACCCATGGACTCCTCTGTGAGTCAAATTTCTCCACTCTTCTCCACTCCCTGACTTGACTGCTACACCCTTCACCCTTCTGGTCCCATCTTGGGATTCAATTATGCTATCAAAATTTCTCCCCTGGTAGAGCCTGGAATGTCTTCTCTAATGGGGCCACACTGAACACTTCAAACTTTGATCCTGCAGGAACAGATCCCACCAGGGATTCCTGGTGAAGCCATGCGACGTATTAAGAAAAACTTGGGCCAGGTACGTGGCTCATGCCTGTAGTCTCAGCACTTTGGGAAGCTGAGGCAGGAGGACGTCTTGAGCACAGGTGTTCAAGACCAGCTTGGCCAACATAGTGAGACCTCATCTCTACATAAAATTAAAAAATTAGGCATGTTGTCACACACCAGTAGTCCCAGCTATTTGGGAGGCTGAGTCAGGATGATGGCTTGAGTCCTGCAATTCGAGGTGGCAGTGAGCTCTGATCGTGACATTGCCCTCTGGCCTGGGTGACAAAATGAGAGCCTTACTCAAAAAATAAATAAATGAAAAGTAAAGCAAAACTACCTGAAACACCTAGCCCTGTCTTGGGCATTTGAGCCCTGGTTCACTCTGGTGCACAGCACGGGGGTGGGGATCTCTAAAGACCTGACTGGCCTGCCTGGTGGTGTGGCAGGAAGGCTTGGCGTTACTGCAAATGGGACTTGAATGCATTGGTTTGGGAAACTCCACCTACATGAAGGCAGATGCTTGGCCTGTTAGTTTCTCAACCCAACTGTGCTCCGGGGCACTCCTCATCCACGTCTCCTACTAATTTACCCTTCATTCATCAAAGTATGATTTCGTAAGAATGTTTTGACGTCTAAGAAGTCTAATGGGTCTCTTAAGCCCTTTCCTGCTTTGTGTCATGAAATTGTGTGCTCCCAGTGTCTTGTGGCACCAGGGGCTGGGAAAACAGAGTTGTAAACAGTTCTCTGCCCAGTCCTTACAGGCCAATTGTGATTATGCCAGGTGACAAGAAGGCAGGCCATTTTTCTTTACATTATTCATTGGGCCCTCCTTCTAAGGAGGGTCCACCTCCATTGGAAATTCGGTAAACTGTACCATTCATTCACTCCCTCATTCAACAACTGTTAAATGTGCATGTACTATGAACCAGGCATTGTTCCAGTGCTAGGTAACCAACATGAACAACACCCAGCTCTTGCTCTTAAAGAGTTCCCATCCTAACAAAGAAGATATTCACATAAATAATAAAACCATCACCACCAGGGTGGTAAATCCAAATCTGATAAAATGCAGTGTAGTATGGAATGAAGGATACATGCCTACCCAGGCAAGGGCAGAAAAGAGATAGTCAGGAGAGACTTCTGAGGATGCCCAGAAATGATCATGTCTATTAATTAGAGGTGATCAGAAAAGACATGGGCTGCCTTGTGAAGGAGTGATCTTCACATGAAGTCACCTTGTGATACAATATGTAAATTCTCAGCTGTTTTTCAATGTCTCTTACACCAGCCAATTACAATATTTTCTAGTTAGAGAAAGGAGAAGGGGGAAAGAAAGAAGAAACATGAAAGTTTTCAACTAGTCAAGGGCTGGGCAGGGTGCTTCAGTAAGGGATACTTTGGTATCTAAGGTACAATAATATGAGAACCAATTGGACTTTTTATTCTTTAAAGAAACACAAACTTTCAGTCTCAGCCTCAGAGTTTTTCCAGCAGCAGCAATCCACTGACTTCATGACCTGGGAGTGTCGCCACAGCTTGGGAGCTGTTGGCTGGCTGAGAAGACAGGGGAGTTTCCCAGGCTGGTATATTTTATGTGTAATTCAAGGACGATCATGAGAAAAATTATGTTATCCTTACCTATCTGAATTATAAATGATATTTGGTGCAGATTCCAAATTCTATCTTTATTCATGTGCCTCACTCACTAACAGATCTTCTTAATCATTTTTTTCTGATGATAAAAAGTAGTATCTTCATAGTAGAAATTTTTTGTTCACAAAATAAAACTGGAAAGATGAAAATAAGTCACCTATAACATTAACCAAAATAACCGATTAAACATTTTGAATATCTGCCTCTCTGATGACCTCTGATTAAGTCAAAAACTGTGTGGAAGTGTGAAGAATTTTGAAGTCTCATGATAAACAACCTACAGAGGCTTTGCTTCTAATGACAACCTGCTCATTCTGTACTTTCACAGCCCAGGGTCAAAAATTGCTCTAAACCACACATTAATTCCTCATCAGAGTAGTGGCCAGCTGACCAGCTAAATTCAACCCTGGGAGGGACCGGGCACTTAGATAAGGTGGCTGCTAACACCAGACTGAACTGTGGAGGGACCACACTAGCCAGCACCAGTTTTTTACGTACTTAAAATGTTGCCAACTCCTGAGAAGACCTTGAAAAAGATAACTCAGTTTTCCATTCTGAACGAAAATGTCATGAGATTTTTTTGTGATATATGAGGAAAGGCAGAAGGCAAATATTTCTCTTTTTGTCCTTAAAACTAAAAGGAAAACCAACTTTATGTTCTTTCAGAGTGTGATAAATTGTTGTATTCACTCTCTTCTCAAAAGATGAATACCATTTTCTGATTTACTAGGGTACTAATGTGTTCTTTGTGGTTGGGGTCAGAATTTGAATAAGGCTTGCCAAATCACTTCAAAGTTTAACTTGAATGTTGTTTAAATTCTTTGTCACTCAGATTTAACTCAATACATATTCTTTTTCACAGGGTAGGGAAATAACTGATTAAAAGAGAAATGAAAATGAGGGTGCTGTGTGACTTTCCATTAATTTTATAATCTCTCTGAGCCTTGGTTTCCTCAATGAAGAATGGTGACAGTAAGAGTACCCACGTGTGGTAGACTATGAAAACGTCTACAGTCTTTACTCTTTGTCTGCACATCCTTCGCAATGGGACTTTGCAGCTCCTTCCATCAAGAAGTAAAGTCTGTTTCCCACTCCATTAATCTGGTCTAGCCTTGTGACTTGCTTTTGTCAATAAAATGTCATAGAAGTGACAGTGTGCCAGTTGTGAACGTAGACCTTGTCTGCTTCCACTTTCTCAGAACCATGCCCAGCTGCACTATGAACAAGTCCAGGCTGCTGTGTTCAGGAATAAGAGATCACACAGAGCAGAGAAAAGCCATCCCAGTTGGGGCTATTCTAGACCAGACAGCCCCCAGCCAAACACCATTCAAACACAAATACATAAATAAGTGCAATCAAGACCAGAAGAACCACTTTGCTGAGCCC
This sequence comes from Sapajus apella, assembly GCF_009761245.1. Classification (NCBI taxonomy): domain Eukaryota; kingdom Metazoa; phylum Chordata; class Mammalia; order Primates; family Cebidae; genus Sapajus; species Sapajus apella. The sequence continues at coordinate 98,489 of NW_022436993.1, read as the reverse complement.
AGCCCAAATCATCGAACAGCAGAATTGTGAGCAAAAACAGGGCTATTGTTTAACACTAGTAAGTCTTGAAGTAGTTTGTTATGAAGTAAATGCTAACTGGCACACTATCTCCTGTAAGCTTATTGAGAAGTTTTTTAAAACAAGTATTTGTAAAATATTTATAACTGTTTCCATCACTATGTAAGCTCTAAATTTGGTGTTTATTTTCATAATCATGATTATTATTAAAGTTTCATGCAATCCTCACAGCTCCATGATCTACTGGGAAAGAACAAAAATAAAAGTCTCAAATATTAACTTGAGTAGGATATTTTGACTTGAATTTCAGCTAAAATCCAAAATGATGAGCAAATTAGTAACTTTATCTGTACTGACACTTTTGTTGTAATACTAATGGTGCCAACATGAGGAGGATCTTTTGGCATCTGAACAAGTATTTTTGCTGACTGTCAAGATTTTAACCTTACAAGAACTTACTCATTTGCCAGGGAAATTGAAATTGTTTAAACTTCTTAAAAACAAGCATCATTCTGATTGCTTAGACCCCCCTGGTTGGAAGTGTATTGCGTTGAGACCAGGCATGTCATAAGCAAAATTTACTCATTTCACTGTCCATGCTGGAAATCAGCTGAGTCATCTAAAGTGAGGTTGGATATAATTTCAGAATTGAAAAATAGTTCTTGTTATTCCTTGTAGAAACAAGTGTTTATCATATATTTATATTTTAGTACAATTATTCATAATGCTAGATTATAACAATCACTGTTTTTATGAACATAACTTTCCTCTAGCTTGTTAGAAGTAATTTTATATGATTATTTGTGTTACCAAATGCCTAAAGAATTACAAACCTGATCAATAAATTACACAACTGAGTCTGCTTTTTCACAATGTCTGGGGGCTAGAGACAGTCTCTCTGCTTGTCTTTAGAAACTACATGTGATTGCCAAGGGCTGCTGGAGTATATCTAATTTGCCAAATCCTTCACTTTAATTTTTCTCTATTGCTACCTGTTAGTATAGCAACCTTCACTTTGGAAATAATACAACATTACAGTGGTCTCATGGGTTTTGGTTTACAAAGTACTATACATCATGCCATTGTCATTTGATCACCCAAGAGGTAGAACAGACATATGTGATTATCTCCATTTTATAAGACAACACTCAAGGTCACCTACTTAGTAAGTGACAGCACCAGGTTCAAAACCAGATTTTCTGATTCTAATCAGGCTGAAGGGTATCAGACACATTTTATTTATTTATTTATTTATTTAAGACAAGGTCTCACTCTGTTGCCTAGGCTGGAATGTAGTATGATCAAGGCTCACTGTAACTCTGACATACCAGGCTCAAGTTATCCTCCAACCTTGGCCTCCCAAGTAGCTGGGACCATAGGCACAAGCCACTGAACCTGGCTAATTTTTTTCTTTTTTAAAGATGGGGTCTTACTATGTTGCCCAGGTTGGTCTTGAACTCCTGGACTAAAGTGATCCTCCTGCCTCAGCCTCCCAAAGTTTTGAGATTATAGGTATGAACCTTTGTGCTCAGCCAATTTTTTTTTTTTTTTTTTTTTTTTTTTTTTTTTTTTTTTTAGATGGAATCTCACTCTGTTCCCCAGGCTGGAATGGAGTGGAATGATATCTCCTGTGCCTGGCCTAATTTCGAATCCCGACCTTACCATATATTAGTTATATAAACTTGGCCAAATTATTTAAACTTTCTGAATCTCATCTTTTTACATATATGGAGAAGGGGTGATAATATTACATATCTCACAGAATTGTAGTTAAGATTTAAATAAAACATGTAAATTGCTTACAGAAGTGTTTAATAAATGTCAACTGTCTTTAGCGTTTTGGTATCATTACTACTATTAATAGTCTGGTAGTAGGCTGAGGTAGCCAGAGTCCTTGAACCTGTGCATTCAGTGCCTGAGAATGTGCTTAGAATTCTTTCAAGCATGCCAATTCCTCTATCCTCTTGATGTGATACTTGGCTAATCGTACAATTCCACCCAAAAGTGAGACGGACAAAGATGAGGCCTAACGTGGACTGCGTTTACTACCTTTTGTGGTTGGGATTTTGGGGCATGTGCACAGTAACGTAGTGGTGCATAGAAAATTCTCCCTCAACTGTTATGTTTTCTTATGAGAAAAATGCATTGTCACTGGAGACATAGAGGGGAATTCAGGGTAAATACGGTCCTTTCTTTGACCCTTCCATTCAGTCTGATAACAGCTTACCATAATGTGACTGAAAGATAACACCACTGGGAGGTAACACCATTGGGCATTTTCCAATGAAAATTGTTTTGTAGGTTCTAAGCAATGAAAGAAAATAGTGTTTGCACGTTTGCTGGTCTCCTCCCTACAATTCTCTTTCATCCTACACTTACATAGAATTTACCAATTGCTGTTTATTATCATCTTAAAATCTCTCTATTGCTTCGTGGATTTTCAGCTAGAACTGCATGTGAATTTCTATACACACTGTGTGTGTGTGTGTGTGTGTGTGTGTGTGTGTGTGCGTGCGTGCCTGTGTGTGTTCTTTTCTCTTTGCCTAGAATACTCACCTCATTCCACAGTCTAGCAAGGTCCACTCCATTCTTTAAGAGTTATTTTAGGCATCGTTTTATGATGGTTAACTTGAGTGAGGCAGAGGGTGCCCAGACCTTTCAACCCCAATTCTGGGTGTGTCTGTGAGGGTGTTTCTGGATAAGAGCAACATTTGAATCGCAGACTGAATAAAGCAGAGTTCCTTCTCAAATGTAGGTGGGCCTCATCCAATCAGTTTAAGGCCTGACCAGAAAAAAAAAGCTGATCCTCCCTCAAATAGAAGAGAACTGCCTCACTGCTTAGAGCTGGGACATTGGTTTTGTTCTGCCTTTGGAGCTGAACTGAAACATCAACTCTTCTTCGGTTGCAAGCCTGTTAGCATTTGAACTGCAACGACAACGTTAGCTCTCCTGGTTCCTATTCAGACTTGGACTAGAACTGCACCATCAGCTCTCCTGGATCTTGTCGGCCTTTATAGTTGCATAAGCCAATTTCTTAGATGTTTATGTAAATCTCTTCACAGCTGTATTTGTATCCATCCATCTAAATCAATCTGTTCATATCTATGTGTCATATTGGTTCCAATTCTCTGAAGAACACTGACTAATACATACTTTCTCCAGAAGTCTTTCAGGACATCCTCTGTCCCCTCCCTATTCCCTACCACTGATTGGGTTAGAGTCTTTTTCTTGGTGGGTGCCACTATAATTACTTACACAGTTTTCTACCTCACCCCTCAACACATAGTGCTAAATTGTCTGTTGGTACATCTGTTTTCTCAACTCTACTGTGAGAACTTTGAAGGCAGCAACTTAGTCACCTTTGTAACCTGCTACTAGTGCCATTTCCAGTGAATAACCTTTCAATGAATAATAAACTTAATTGTCCAACTCTTTCCTTGCCTGTACTAATTACTGACAGTTCCCTTTGAGGAGCATATTTGAACTAATTACTTCAATTTCTGTCCTGCTTCGTTATTCTCTTTCCAAAGAGTACATGGTAAATGTCTCCATCCAGAAATATACTCTGCCTTTCTAGTTTATAGCTCTTGTTAGTTGCAAACTTTTCTAGTTTCCAGGTACAATACTTTGACTATTCTCCCCAAGCAATAAAAAAAAAATGGATAAAGGAATACATATGGAATTGAAAATTCTATGTGTTGATAAATTTTGTCCACATTTATTCATGTGATTAAACGTATAAACATGTGTATTAAAGTGTACTGTATATCATGTGTATAATATAGGCATATGCATATGTATCTATACATGTGTATCTGTGTATCAATTTCTCATTAATATTCTGAAACAGATGACTATACACATTGGTGCTTGGGGAAGTCTCTATGTCCATTCAATCTTCAGTCTTACTGAGACTTTCTGTCACAGCTGCAGTGGCAAAGTCACTCAAAGCCACAGCTGTTTAGGGTGCCTATTGTTTTCTAGTGCCCAGGGTCTCTGCAGTGAGACTTAGCTATTATCTAGGGCTTCTGAACCTCCAATCTCAGAAAGAGGCTTGCTAGGATATTGTTATTTTTTTCTCCCAAGAATATTTTTTTTAAAAAAATCCCTGTTTCTCCATAGATATCCAAGGCACTTCTCACATGGATAGCAGAGAACACTGGGGACATCTGGGCAATAAGAGCCCACAGGGCTGCAGTGCTGTGGCTCGGTCCCTTTCCCAGGTGCAGTTGCTTCAGATGGAGGCAGCTCTGGAGTTAGGCTCACTGTGGTTGAGCTGGGGTGAGGGTGGGTGCTCACCCTTCGTACCCAAGAGGGCCCATCAGATGCTTCCCTAAATCCAAGAATCATCTGTTCTGGATTTGAATTAGGCTATTTCCCCAGGAGGCAGAAACCACTGCCATCAGTTTTGGCTTGAATAGCCTTTACTTTTCTTCTTGCTGTATTTGGATGCACAGCCCCAAACCTGGTGATTGGCACGTTAAAAAATGATGAATTGAATTAAATAAATGGAATTACAGAATTCGAGAACTATGAGAAGAGGGGAATGATATCCAACTGAACATTTTCTTCCTAAAACTTCCAAGACCTGGACTATCTTTCTTAAAATGACGCAGAAGAAAGTCAGTTGGTTAAAAAAATAAAGTCTAAAAAGAAATGAACTGAAGATGGAATCCCAGGAGCTCAACCTCTTCAGAGATTGCTGCCTACTCCTCAGGGATAAATCTAATCTGTAGGATAATAACTCTGAATTTCTTTCAAGCTTTCTATTTTTAAACCAAAAAATCTTAAGCAATAACATTCTTACATTTATTTTTTATTTTATATTTTTTTGAGGCAAGATCTTGCTCTGTTGCCCAGGCTGGACTGCAGTGGTATGATCATAGCTCACTGCAGCCTCCAGCTCCTGGACTCAAGTGATCTGCCTCATCCTCTGGAGCAGCTGGGATTACAGGCATGTGCCACCACGCCTGGTTTCCCTCTGACATTTATAACCTGAGATAGAGTTGGCATTCTCACTTACAGTCTTTCACCTCAGCCATCAGTAACAGAGCAAGTCTATACCTGAAATCACGTTTGTATTAAGACTGAGTAAATGAATGGAAAGTCAGTGAATGTATTCTACTCAATGACTGCATGTTAATTTCTGACTAGTTTTTACTTATCTGCGTTGTTAACATTAAACCCCAAATGGACTGAAAAGATGAGTTAGAATAATGGTCTATTGATGTTACAACCGTTACCTTCTTTGGTTGATCACTAGCACCTTTTTATGTCAAAGATTCTGCAGATAATTTTGGAAACTGTATATATACAGGGGGATGGGTTTCCGTACTGGAAATAGCGTGGTGTCTTCTTGGCCATGGCCTGAAACTCTGGAGTTCACTTGTTTGGTCACAAAACTGCTGAATGTGAACGTGGTTTGGGATCCTAATAAATTTTTTTAAAGGTTTCTACTCTATTTCTAACAGAGACACAGGGAGTAGGATGCCTAGGCAAGGACTTAAAAAGGCCCTGAATACAAAGGAGCTTCATTCCCAAATAATCTTTCTCTTAAAAAGTCAAATGCAGGTGGGGCGCTTTACAGTTACAAATGTAATCACTGACATAGGCAGTGATCACCAATGGGCAATAAAACCTCTGGATGAACGTTGCTGAAAAGAGGAGAGTCACAAGGTTTTCATGTGCCATTCCTCCAATTATTAATTATTTACAGAGAGGGAAAGGTGCCTTCACGGTGGAGAAATCCATTGGATAAGTAATCAAATTGAATATTATTTTTTATTTTTTTTAGACAGGGTCTTGTTCTGTTGATCAGGCTGGAGTTTCTAATCATTGGAACACATGGCGTGTAGTTTCTGATGTGATACGCCAGAAAGGACTCAGTATTACTGATATGTAGTTTTCCCCCCACATACATAAGCTGAATCTGACTAAGAGAGACAAATTAGACATTTTCAAATTGTATGTCACATTCCATGAACCAGCTGGCCTAGATTCTTTAAAATTGCCAATCCCCTGTGACATGGTTTGGCTCTGTGTCCCCACCCAAATCTCTCAAATTGTAATAATCCCCATGTGTTGAGGGAGGGAAGTGATTGGATAATAGGAGTGGTTTCCCCTAATGAGTGAATTCTCATAAGATCTGATGATTTTATAAGTGTTTGGAAGTTCCTGCCTCACTCCCTCTTGCCTGCCGCCATATAAGATGTGCTTGCTTCCCCTTGACCTGCTGCCATGAGTCTAAGTTTCTGGAGACCTCCTAGCCATGCTTCCTGTTAAGCCTGCATAATGGTGAGTCAATTAAACTTCTTTCCTTTATAAATTACTCAGTCTCAGGTATTTATAGCAGTGCAAGGGAATTTTCTGCGTTAAAGAAAAATAAAGGAACATGATAAATCAGTGCAATCTAAGATCTTTGATTTATGATCCTGGATTTTTTCTTAAACCTAAAGGTATAAACTATAGATTAGATAATAGTATTTATTCAATGTTAAGTTTCTTGAGGTAATGATTGCATTGTGATTATGTAGGATAATGTCCTTATTCTTAGGAGATACATGCTAAACTATTTAGGAATGAATGATCATAACATCTGCAACTTGCTTTCAAAGGGTAAAGCTGATATATATATACATAATTAATATACATGTGTGTATATGCACACACATAACTATATATGCAACTACACATATGTGAGTGTAGAGAGTCAGACAGAGAAAGAAAACATGCTAAAATTTTTTTTTAATATAGGAGAGAAAGCTCAGCTTAATCAACAGGGTCCCAGCACAAATGCGGGAGGCTTGGAAATCATCTGTTTCCTAGAAGAGGTCAGGTGGTCTACACCATCCTACCAGCTGGAGAGAGAGAGAGATGACCAATATCTTTCTCACATGTTATTGCTTCAAGACACAAACTGGGGCTTGCATAACGTTTTTATTTTTCACATAGTGGTTTTTGCAAGAGAACATATTTCCTTATTTCACTAATATGGCTCTGGAGCCAGACTGCCAGGTTTTAATCCAGGCTATTAACTTTCTAGCTGTGTAGATCTGGGGAAGTTACTTACTCAGTCTCTCCTGATATCAGTATCACCTTTCATTGAAGAGGTAGAACAGCAGTAACTCTCTCATACAGTTATTATATGCGCTAAAGGAAATACGAAACACAAAGCTCTCGGCGTGGTGTCTTGTGCGTAGTAAGCACTCAATAAATATTTGCTACGATTAATACTAGTGTCATGCATGCTACTCGGATCTCACAGCTACAATTATAAAAGTCAACAACAAATATATTGGGACACATGCTGTGTACCAGCCACTGCTGTTGTTTAATGAGCATCAGTGAAGGCCGCTGCCCTAATGGAGCTCGCATCACAGTCAACAATTTCCATAAGCCAGGATCATTCTAAGCACCATGCAGATAATAACTTGATTAATTCTCAGAATAACTCTGACTCAAGAAGTCTTACCTCATACATTCTGTTTGGTGCCTTCACTTGCTGGAATTTTCTGAGGCTTCTGAAAAATAACCAAGTTAACATTGGTGTATACGTATGTGAGGGGTGGGGTGGGGAAGAGTTTCTTTTGCAGTATTTTGTTTTGCTTTTCAATTCCATGAAACTGTTTAATGACAAAAACCATTCACTGGTTGAGTCAGCTCTGAAATGTCCACTAGAAATGGCCAATGAAGCTCACTCCTCATTGCAGGCCAGTGACGTTCTCCAGGATGGGGCAGGTCAGAGGAGACCAAGGGGTCAGGGACACAAAGAATCAATCCAGCCTCCCTTTACTGTAGACTGATTTTTCAGCATACTGGTTCAGAAGGTTCAGAATTTCTACCAGGTTTCTTCATTCTAGCCAGTGGTGTCACGATTATAGCAGCTGGAGAAGAGAAAGCACTTGGCATTTGAGGGAGTGCGGTGCTTGGTGCCATATTCTGAATTCAGAATCACCCCCCTTGCCTGCTCTCTGGATTCCCCTTCCGGCTGGCCTGTGCAACGCGTTCCAGCTTTATCCCAGGGGTCTCTGCTCACTTGCCTGTTTAGCCCACGTAGCAGTCACAGGGGAGATTTGGTAAACTTGTCAGCAGTTTGTCATTATTCTCTGACTTGCTATTCCAGACCCAAAGATGTGTCTTAAACACTCTTGATGTGTTGCTTCATGCTGTGCACCTCCAGATAATTTCTCAGACCCTCCCAAACCATTTTTACCCCCACGCAGCCTCAAGACACCTTTCCAAATGCATTTCCTCTCATTTTATAAACCCTGGGTATTTCCAAGAAAATGCTGTTTATGTTTCTGTTTTGTGTCCACTTACCTCATCCTACAGTTTAGTAAGAAAAATTAGTGTTATTCAAGAAGTCTCATCATCTGTCTTTCCTTTTCATTGAGAGAAAGGATGGCCACAGTCTTAACCAAGTTCAAGTCTGGCTGGAAACCCAAAGCCACAGGGTATTTTTTACTTTGCAAATGTTTCTCTTCCTGATCAAAGAGCCCAGGTTAAAAACTCAGGGAAGGCAGTACCAGAATGGACAAAACAGAAGTACCCAACTAAACCGTATAAATTAACCATTTATCTTCTATTTTTTCTTGAATACTTAAAATGTTCTTATCCTCTAATCCTAAATTTCTACTTTTAGGAAATTGCCCTAAGAGCATGGTCAGATATATACCAACAAATTATCGAACACTGTAATATCATTTAGCATAGGGAAAATTTGAAAATGCATTTGAAACTAAATATCTGACACTATGATATTGGTAAAACAAATTATGGTATGTCCAAAACATAAATTATTGTGTAGCCATTAACGACTATTTAGTAAAAAAGATATAGTGATGTAGGAAAATGCTTACAACATATTAGATCACACTGTGTAAGTCAGTTACAAAGCTAGTTACAAAAAGATGGCATGGGAGTTATTTTAAATTAACAGGAGAGAATAAACTGATGGAATGTTTAACTGTGACTTCCATGGTCAGCTGTGGGATCTTCACCTGAGAAGAAAAAGGAATTTCTCTCCATGTACCAAAAAAGTAGCCATAGCTTGGGCTTCTAGAGGGTCAGTGTTTTTCTACATACAAAGGACAGTGAACAAGCCTTTATTCCTAAGGTCCAACACCTTTGGAAGGAAGAAAATGGAGCTTGTGGCTTTTGATAGGGAAAGAATGTCGACTCTCCTGGAGGAATGAGAGTCCCTGGGACTGGAAAGGGGACAAAAGGTTGTGTGTTTGATGAAGAGCTGAAGCTGGGAACCGTGCTGATGTGCAGCACCCAGGAGGAAGGGCAGCAGGTGACAGGGTGACTCCAGGTATATTCAGGCAGTAGAATCCAGTGCTGCAGCTCATTCCTATTCCTCTATTCCTCCCCAGCTACTAGTCCCAGGAGGTTACACACATGCTCTGGTATCTTTCACCTTAAAACAAACCACCTTCCTCAACCTATACTTCCCCTTACCTGCTAATATGGTGTGGATCTGTGTGCCCGCCCAAATCTCATGTCTACTTGTAATCCCCAGTGTTGGTGGGAGGTGACTGGATCAAGCGGGCGGATTTCCCTTTTTGGTGGTGTTCTCGTGATAGTGAGTTCTCATGAGATCTGGTTGTTTAAAAGTGTGTAGCACCTCCCCCTCTCTCTTCCTCTTGCTTCAGCCATGTGCAGTGTTCACTCCTTCTTCATCTTATGCCGTGAGTGTAAGTTTCCTGAAGACTCACCAGAAGACAAGCAGAAACCACTATGCTTCCTATGAAGCCTATAGAACCATGAGCCAATTAAACTTTCTTTATAAATTACACAGTCTCGGTATTTCTTTATAATAGTGTGAGAATGGACTAACACAGCTGCCTTGCCCCCCATTTCTATAAGGTCACCCGTGATGGACTGCCTTCTGCCCTAATTCTGGGTACTCTTCAGCCCCCCACATATTTTTCCCACAATAAAAGTACAGAGAGTAGCAAGATGGCTCCAGGTACATCGCTGAGGCCCTCTCTGCTGCCAAATTCAGTGGAACGCTCCTTCTGCTCACTGTTCCCCAGCCCCCTGGTCCAATTTGAGGTCCTCAGCCACCCAAGCCCTCTTGAAAAACCTATGCTCCCAGACTCTGGGACATTGGTGCTCCTGGCTTTCTTCTGACCTGCTGGTTCTTCTTTCCCAACCTCCTTTGCTGACCGCTCCAGGTCAAATTCTAAACACCTGTGGACTGCAGATTCAACCTGCCTTCTCTGTGGTCCGCCTTCCTTCCCTCCCTAGGTAATTCCACCCATTCTCAGAAATTTATTTTTATTCAAGATTGTTTTCATATCTGCATAGGTCTGGATATCCTGACTTCTGAACCTATACCCCATTTCATATAAAACTACTAAAATATACTCACAGTTCAAAGTAAGTGTGCTTTTACTGAGAGAGCACCTTCTTTTTACTGTTTAAATATATGTGATATACATTTGCCATTTTAATTATTTTTAAATGTTCAATTCAGTGGCAGTAATTACACTCAGATGCTGTGTAACTAACACAAAAATCTATTTCCAAAACGTTTTCATCACTCCAAACAGAAATTCTGTATCCATTAAGAAACAATTGGGTTTCCCCCTCTCCCCCAACCCCTGGTAACCTCTAATCTACTTTCTGTCCTTATAAATTTGCCCAGTCTCAATTAAATATGCCTTTTTTGCTGTTAAAAATTTTTTAAATTTTGGTTTTGAAACTGGGTAGAGCATTTCCATTTTAAACTGGTTCTCATTTTCCGGCCACCAGTAAGGATGGCCTGATATTCTTACACAATGAGAAAAATCTAATCCCCAAACTGCATTTTAAAAATAGCTCCTTTATACATACCAAAGTTTAACAATTAATGAAGATGACATAAAAGTGTATTTTGTAAACAGTTATTGAGTTATTCATTCATTTTCATTTTATACTTTTGTATTTTGAATTTAAAAAATACTTCTAGGCTCACATAAACTTGCAAAATAATCATACTTCACTATTAAAACCTTGTGTGGGACAAGGCACCATGGCTCATGCCTGTAATCCCAGCACTTTGAAAGGCCTAGGCAGGAAAATCGCCTGGGCAACATGGTGAAAAGTCATCTCTACAAAAATCAGCCTGGTGTGGTGTAGCATGCCTGTAGCTCCAGCTACTCGGGAGGCTGACATGGGAGGACTGCTTGAGCCCAGGAAGTCGAGGCTACAGTGAGCCATTATTGCACTACTGAGCAAGACTCTGTCTTAAAACACAAAACAAAACAAAAAACCACCTTGCGTGGATTTCACCAGTTTTTACATGGACTAATTGTGCGTATGTGTGTGTGTGTATAGTTACATCACATTTTATCACATGTAAAATGTGATATGTAAAATATTCAAGTAAAATATGTAAAATTGATATGTAAAGTATTCAAGTAACCACCACCACCATTGTATATAGAGCCATTTCACCATGACAAAGCCTCTCTCCTGCTGTCCCTCAACAGTCACACCCTCCTATCTGGTTGCTGAATCCCTGGCCACCACCGATCTGTCCTCTACCTCTATAATTATGTCACTTTGAGAATATTGTAGAAATAGAATCCTACAGTATCATACTTTTTGAGACTGGCTTTTTTCACTCAGGGTCTGTTTTTCTGGTCCTTCAAGCAGCCTGCTCTCTGAGAAGGTGATCTGCATGGTCACGCAGGATTGGTGCGTGGAGAATGGTGTCTCCAAAGTGCTACAATGAGAGATTTTTCTGGTTGTGATTTGGTCCACTAAACTTGAAAAATTAGGAAGAGATTCAATATTGTGTTAGAGATAAAGACCCATCGTGAAACTTTGTTTCAAATCACTTGGCACTTTCAACTCCTTGCAATAATACTTGAGGAAATTTTTGAAAACTCATGTTTTCTTCCTTTGCTTCTGTCAATCATCTCTACCTCTTCCCCTTCAACCTAGCCACCATCTTCCGTTGTCTGACCACTCCAAGACGCCTCCTAGCGACTCCCTGCCTTCCATTCTTAACCTTCTAGAATCCATTCCCAGCAACAGCGCCTGGCCTCTCTGTCCTCACATGTTCTCAGCTCTGAAAATACCTCTTTAAAGGCTCTCTCTGACAACTGAATTCTCCCCCACCACAGGTCACACCCAAGTCACCCTGCTCTATTTTTTGTTTATATTACTTACGAAGATGAATTAATAGCATTTATCTTGTTGACTTGCAGTCATTTATTTATATCTTCTCCTTTTTCTATAAAATAACCCCAACAACAGCAAGATCCTCATGTCTCTAGCACCTACAACACTTGGCACAGTCTGTGATCTCAGCGAGTATTTACTGATGGAATGAATGGCTAAATGAACATACATGAGGCTGAAAAACTGCCCCAACGTGATAGAAGCAACACAGCTGTATTACTACACTATAAAATTGCTCGGAAAATCCGGGAGAAAATTGAGAACTTCTCCAGAAGCTGGGGATATGCAGACCAGCAGCAAGCTGTGGACTTCAACTCCATCCAAGGCTGGGCGCGGTGTTATCCCAGTACTTTGGGAGGCCAAGGCAGGAGGATCATTTGAGGCCAGGAGTTCAAGACCAGCATGGGCAACATAGTGACACCCTGTCTCTACAAAAAAATTAAAAGAACTTAGCTGGAAGTAGTGGTGTGCACCTGTAGTCCCACCTACCTGGGAGGCTGAAGTGGGAGCACTGCTTGATCCTTGGAAGTAGGGGCTGCAATGAGCTAAGAGCATGCCATTGCACTCCAACCTGGGCAACAGAGCAAGATCCTGTCTCAATAAATAAATAGAAAATTTATTCAACGTAGAGTTCAAAACCTCAATCCTGTGGAAAATGCCACTGAATCTTGCAGGGCCACAGTGATTAGGATGTTGGCTTTCCCCTGAACTTCCTGGAGAAGAAAGATCTTGTTCCCCTGTTGCCGTATTTGATTTGTTGTATGTATAACAGCCAGCCACTTGTAAACTCCTAAGCCTCGTGCCAGTGGGAAGTACATGGCAAGAGGGAGCACGTTTCATGCCAATGTTGTGGAGGAACGACTCCAAATCAACTTAAGTTTATGAGTTCACCTGATGTATATCACCCTAGTTGGCTCTAACACCCCAATGGCAAGACCAGCCAGCTTAATTGGATGGAGTATTTTCTGCTTCAGCAAACAATTTATGTAACTGACTTATTGATGGAGGCTAGGGGAGGTAGCGGGGTTGATATTTGGCATTTAGGCCTCAAAAGCAAAACTAATTCCTGTTTTGTATGGAAAAAAATACATTTTCTTGATAAAAAGAATGAAAGTCTTCTTCCTTCAAAGCAAAGAAGGAAAATGAGCGTTTTCTGTTCCTATGAGGAAAAATGGTCCCCAAACAAGATTTTTTAATACCTCAAATAAGATAAGACCAGGGCTAGTCTTTGGTCTTATTTCTTTTGGTTAATGAACGATTTGGCCACCAAGATAATTTTTGACTTCTGAAGATTAAAGCTGCTTAAACAAAACTGTTCTTCACACGGTTGGGCAGGAGCTCTTTGGGGTGCAGGCTGGGGAGGTCTTACTAAGAAGGAACACTGTGACACACTAAGGAAGGACTCTGTTTCCAGGGACTCATGGCACATATGTAACTTCACACGTTAGAGGAAGCCACTTTACCTAATGAGGCACCAAGGTTTCAAATGACGTCAAAACACAATGTCATGGAGAATGAGGAAATGGCCACCAGGGCAGAGACAGACGCAGGGTGTGAGTTGCTCTTCCTTCACTCTGTGTGAGGAAGGAGACCCTTAATCCTCTAAGCTTCTAACAGCCCTTCCCCCAGACGTCTACACTGCATTTCAATAGGGAAGTAAAGACTGGCAGACCCAGGCGCCACCCTTAATCGCACTCCTGCAGATGGCAGGCGTAGTATGGAGGAATCTTTCTGGAAGGCATCGTTTTTGCATAAACACGATCAAACCCCCACCTAAGTTACATACCCCACGCCTGCTTCGTGGATCAAGACCCTTTCACATGTAATTTCTAGGGTTGTAAGGCTTTTAAAGGGTAAGGATTTTCGTTGTTGAGAAGCTCTGTTGTTAGGCATCTATGCTGCCGCAGCACCCGGTCAAATAAAACACCACTTCCTTCCCAGTTCGGTGCTCGAGAGGTTTGTTTGCGACCCTTCACAAATGCGCATTCACACTTTGATCAAATATTGACTGCCCCTGTTGTGAAAGTGAAGAGAAGCGGGCCAGGCACTACGTAAGATTCTATGATGACTGACACGCAAATCTTGTCTTCAAGAAGGTTACCATAGAAGTACAGCAGAGAGATCTGTGTCTACATCATTCTAAGATCACATGGAGAAGAGCCACAAGCAAGTGACAGGGAAGATGTTATAAAACTCCAGAAAAAATAGAAATTATTGTACCTGGTTGTGACAGGAAGTGGCTAAACGGGGAGGAGAAGTGAATCAGGAAATTATTTGTAGGACAGGCGACATATGCCAGAGACCTTGCCAGCTGGGTAGTTTGGCTAGAAGGACATGGGACCAAGGGGGAATGCCTTTTAAATAAAGACATCCGCCTGGTATGGTGGCTCATGCCTGTAATCCCAGCACTTTGGGAGGCCAAGGCGGGCAGATCATGAGGTCAAGAGATTAGCATCATCCTGACCAACATGGTGAAACTTTGTCTCTACTAAAATTACAAAAATTAGCCAGGTGTGGTGGCGGGCGCCTGTAGTCCTAGCTACTCCGGAGGCTGAGGCAGGAAAATCATTTGAACCCAGAAGGCAGAGGTTGCAGTGAGCCGAGATCGAGCCACTGCACTCCAGCCTGGGCAACAGAGCAAGACTCCATCTAAAAAAAAAAAAGACATCCACAAACTCATCTGTAAAGAGTATTGTCCTGAGAAGGCAGCAGGGTACATGAAGAAAATTGGTCTGATCTTCTCTGAAAAGAGCAGAGAAGCAGCTGTAGGCAAAGACATTCTTCTTTGATTCATATCTACTTGTGTTATTAGCTTTGATTCACAATATATAGGCCAAGACTGTATAAGCTCAGTTCAGCAAAATGGAGCTCCAAGAGTTAAGCCAACAAATACCTGCAAGAGATTTACATTTCTGACTCAGCACTGCCTGAAGCAAGATGTGAGCTCAGGGACATTTTACTGCGTCATCCCTGAGGTACTTTTCTTGAGCTACCTTACCGGCTTCTCCCAAATGATGAATGAGATTATTTGAAATTCTACTTTGGGAACATTCTGGAGACGTTAGATGGAGAAATTCATGAGTGTGAGTTCTTGGAGTCAGTTTGTTCTTATTTTAACCTAATTTCTTTTCCTACCCAGTCTGTAAACTTGGACAAATGATGTAACCTTTCTAAAATTGGGGAGTAACAGTAAAATTGAGGAGCCCATACTTCATGGGCTTAATGTTTAAAAATTAAATAAGAACATTTGTATAAAGACTTTAACCCAATTTTTAGTACCTAATAAGTTATCTGTATTATGAATAAGTAAATAATGGCACCTGGTCAGAAGACTGATACTGTATTATATATCACCATAGATGAAAACCTTGTGATGAGGGTCATTAATTGACCCAAGAGATGCAAGTTATCAAGGGATCATTTGAGACTTAGAATATAGAATAATCTAGCATAAAATGCACCAATATCTCTTTAGCCTGAGCCTTTCAGTTGAAGTGAAGGGTTAGAGAAGATGACTTTTAGAGATGGACTAGAAAATATCACTCAACTGGAAAACTTTGAGTAGAATCCATCTCTCTCTTGCACATTCTCTCCTTTCATCAACATTCGGGAAAGTGGCCCCTTCCTATGTTGAAGTTTAGGGCTTGAAAGAGCTCTCCAGTGAGTAATCATTTCACTCATCATTGGAAGCAGCTCCTTCTAGCATTGCCAACAGAGTTCCATTATTTATGTCTTTCAAATAAAATAAAAAGTTTCCAGGACTCATTTGCCTGTAGGTTCTTTTCTGTGATTTTTTTTCATCCAAGGTGTCCACTTAATAATCAAGTAGATTATTCCTGCCTTAGGCTCATAGAAAGTAACCTTCCAAGCTGTTTGTACCTCCTCATACCTGGGTCTATTAGTATAATATTTCATTTCACTGGAATTTTAACACCTTCACTAACAACAGGAAGTTAAGCAACTTCATACGAGGTACCTTAGAACCTATAAACGTTTCACCTAACATTATCCTCACAGTTCACTTTCTCTTGCTTATGTGAATGGGATAAAATATACAGTTTATCCAGGAGGGATCATGCCAAATAGAAACATAGCACTTTGTTTAAAATGCAGATATCTTATTACTTACAACCCTCACCTTCTGGCCCAACCTAATACCATAATTACTCCCTTAAATTTCCCATTATTTAACATCATCTATTCTGTCTTCTTTTGTTACCATTATTTAAGTAACTAAACAGACCAAATATAATACCAAAGGCTAAAGGAGGCATGAATCCAACTTGTGGAAACCTGCTTTTCATTTAGAATTATGGGAGTAGTTTCCTAGAAATTGCTACATTTTAAAGAAAATAGATTTTTCTTCTTTATATTAAGAGATGGCTGATCTAATTAGAATCCATTTAATCTAATAAGTCATTTTTGTGCTGTCTTCAAAATGAACATTTTAGTCCCAAATCCAAACTTAAAACATCAGATTGTATTCTTGTTAGTCTACCAAAAATTAAATCAGTGAATTCCCATAAGAACTTTCTCCACTCATAGAGATGTGTTAGAAGGTATGAAGATGAAAAAATAAAAATTACTCGGCCACCAAGTAGATCACAATGAATTATTTTCTCTTCTAAAGAGCTACTGATGTAAGAAAATTACTGGGAAGTTGGGAGCTCTTTATAAATGTATGCTCCTTGAGGGTAAGGGGTATGACTCATTTTTGCATGCCTAGTGCTTTACAGCACACCACTCAGAGTTGGTACTCAGAAAATGAGAGCTAAAGGTATGTGAATTTCAACCTTGAAAATATGGGGCTGAAAAGTGAGATTAACCCAAGGAGAAAATGCTTTTGTTTTGCTCCCCACTACACATAACAGGTGCTCAAGACACATGCACTGAGTGAATGAACGGCTGATTCTGAAGCTGGCTTAGTCCCCTGATTGGACTGTTGGACTTCGTTCACATGGAATCTTCAACCCACATGTAGAAATTATGTTCACTGAATGCTCAGCAAATAAACTGGGTAGCACATGGCCCTGGCAGTGAGTCCTTGGGAAACCAAGCAAATAATCATTTTATAACAGATTATTTTAACCACTAGGAGGCCCAAGAATTCTGTCACATTTGACTGATTACAAATGCAATTAGAAAGCTCAATCCCTAATTTGTTGTTTTAATAATTAGGGATTGTCTTAGTCCATTTGTACTGTTATAAAGGAATATGTGAATCAGGGTAACTTACAAAAAGAAAAGGTTTATTTCACTCACAATTCTGTTGTCTGGAAAAGCGCGAGACTGGGTATCTGGTGAGAGCCTCAGGCTGCTTCCACTCCTGGTGGAAAGTGAAGGAGAGCTGGCATGTGCAGAGATCAGAAGGAGAGAGAGAAGTCAAGAGAAAGATGGGGCAGAGGAGTGTGCCAGGCTCTTTTAGTAACCAGCTCTCAAGGACAGAGAACTCACCCACAAGGGATGGTATTAATCCATTCATGATGGACCCACTTCCATGACCATACACCTCCTATTATCCCCCCACCTCAAACATTGGAGATCAGATCTCAACACGAGGCTTGGAGGGGACAAACATCCAAACCATAGCTGAGTTAGAAGACAGCATATAGATTACTAAAGAAATCACAGCAAACTGCAGGCAATGTCCACTTTAAACATGTCAGACAACTTTAGAATTGTCTATAAATAATTGACATATTCTCTGACCCTGGAAAAGTTGGTGGGGGGATGTGACTTTGTTTTCTTTATTATTTTATTTATTTGTTTCTTTGTTTATTGAGACAGGGTCTCACTCTGTCACCCAGGCTGGAGTGCAGTGGTCTGATCACAGCTTACTGCAGCCTCAACCTCCCAAGGCTCAGGTGATCCTCCTGCCTCAGCCCCCACTCCCCTCCCATGTAGCTGGGAATACGGGCACGTTCAGGAGACATGACTTCCTTCGAAGAGTTTTTGCAGCTCTGGGACATACATTCTCTTACTCTGTATTTATCCAGAGTGAACATACTCTTCTTAGTCTTAATATAACCAGGAAGAAAAAGGAGGTTGAGCTACAAGACCAATAACACAGTTTCCAAATGATGCATGTTTTTCACAAGGTGAAAAACCAACCAGAGCCATATGCATGTCTCACTGGAAACATCAAATTGAAAAGCCTCCACCTCAAATCTTTGTATTTTCCCTGTAAGTCTGAAACATACAGCTTGACTTGGGTGGAAGGATACTGTGCAAAGTGACTGAAGTGGAGTGAACATAAATCAATTTCAGAATCTTCTTAGAATTAAGCAGAGAATAACCACCAACACCACAAAAATCACAATTACAAAAATGTGGCAGTAGAATTGACTTATGTATCTCAGCTCCTCATCAGCAAAACTGACTTTGCTTATAGAAACTAGATTTAGTAACACTCACCCTTCTTAGAGTTTTCAAATAATCTTATAAAGATAAAAGTTTACTAGCATGTGGGATATACACATACTCTACCACATATTTACATGGATTTCTGTGTAAAGACATGCATACATGTCTTTTCAAATAATCTTATAAAGATAAAAGTTTACTAGCATGTGGGATATACACATACTCTACCACATATTTACATGGATTTCTGTGTAAAGACATGCATACCCGGGAAGAAAGCTAACTATGCTAGCCTCTAAAATGTAGCTGCGTTTGTGAAGAAACACAATGGACATTTAACTGAGCACATCAAAACTGCTGAATGCTTTTCTGACGTGCCTCCAGGCAGTGGAGAATAGCATGTCCAATTGTAAGAGCAGGGAGCATTCTCAAGCAGCAAAAAAAGGAATGAATCCTTCTCTTTCTCATTTTCTTTTTGAACTCTATAATATAATTTTTCAACATTGTTCTTTTGAAGTCTGACATGAAGATGAAAATTCCTTGAGGACTGTGACACTGGAATGCATTACAAAGGAGGGCACGGCATGGCCTTTAGTGCAGATCCTTTAGAGGGTAGAGGGCAGCATTTTCAGTTTCTTTCCCACCCTCTAATTCCAACATGCTATAAAAATGATTTTAAGTCTGCCTGACTAGCACAAAGAAAACTAAACAAAAACATTGACTTCCTGATTATTTATCCTCATTTGCCCCATGACTTTACAAGGAGGGCTCTTAGAGGCAAGGACAGTCTTCCTCATGCTTTGTCCCTCTACTCTGGTTGACATACAGGTATGGGCAAGGATTCTGAATTTCCCTGCTCCTCTAGCCTTTCGATGTGTTTATCCACAAATACTGGAGCCTTCGGGCAGGGGTAGAGACACCTACCTTCTGCTGTACCGGAGGAGGAGGCTCTGGGAGGTCGGCTAACCACGTGAGGAGGAGGCTGGTCGGCTGACCGCGTGGGCAGGAGGCTCCGGGAGGTCGGCCGACCGCGTGGGCAGGAGGCTCTGGGAGCTCAGGTGACCACAGGCACCGCCTCTGCGTCTTAGCGCGAGCGCCTTTGGCCCATTGTGGCCGTGAGGCTCTTCCCGGTTGTCGCTGGGACGACTCCTCATCTTCCCAAGTTTTCTGGAGGTGAAATTAATTTCCACGGGAGAGTGGAACCAGGCTCTTAATCAAGATTCCCTATGTCCCCACCTCTGAGTAGAGCAACACACCCTCAGGCCCATCCCTCTCAACCAGGCCATGGCTTCGTGCTTGTGGGGGAAACTGAGGCCTCTGGCTGTGAGCTGCCTGGCTCCTGGCCCTCTGCTTACAAACTCACCCACATCCACACCTCTCCTACTTCCGGTGTCAGAGAATGAAGTTGAACAACCCCCGGGTCCTGCACCCTGCTCTCCTCCTGGGCCGGCTCCACCCTCCTCTCTCCAGATTTTCCATTTCTCCTTCTTTCCCATCTTTCCAACCTCCTCTGGTTTGCCCTCGGCCTATAAAATTCTTCAAAAAGTTCCCATCTGATTCTCTAAAAAATAATAAGTTCCCTGACTTCACTGCCCTTTCTTGATGACAACCCCCTTCTCATCCAAAAGTCGAAAAATTCTGAACTTCCAGTCACTCTTTCAGCTGCTCTTCCTCACTCAGCCACTCCTTCCCCATGAACCAACCCCCGCCCATCTCCACAGGCTGCGCTTTTCCCAAGGACATCAGTGAACTTCATCATAATCATTGTATTACTGAATATCTGCCTCATTTGACATGGGGGCCACTTCCTGCTCCTGGAGACTCTTAGAACCTTCTGGAGTCCTGTACCTTTCTGAGTTCTGTTTCTTCTCTTCCTCCTCTGTGGGCTCCTCTTTCTCCCTTATCCCATTAAATGGTGGTCTTCTCTGGGGTCAGTTCCTTGTCCCTTCTTTACTGTATACTTCCCTTGGCTGAGCTCACCTAACCTCTTAGACAGGGGAGTCATTCACATATAAAGAGTGAGTAATTCCATTTCCATCTCAGCCCCTGAATTTCAGACTCATGTATACAACCGCTATGTGATATTTTCACTTCAGCATGTCCCTCAATTCCCCTCAGTTTGTGTTCCTTCTGTATTTTTTGTCTCAGGGGGCTGGATTATGATGCCCGGTTGCATTGCCTGGTTGCAGGCATGCCTCAGCCATCCTTGCACTTACCTCATGCCACTGCACTGCTAACCAGCCAGTGAGTGCCTCGATTCACCTCCTAAATAGACCCGAAGTCCCCTTCTCCTGTTGTCAACAAATACCCTACCTGAGGTGCATATCGGCTTCCAAGATTCGTGCTTCGAACACATCTTCCCGCACCCAGTTTTGTCCTTGTCAAGTCCATCCATTACACATCACCAGAGGGCGCAGTCACTGAACCCTGACCTCCCTATTACTGCAGGATGTAGTTCAAGCTCTACAACTAGTTACATAGGGACATACAGCACTGTTTCTCCAGCTAGGAAAAGCTGAAACAAACCATCACTGGGATTCTAGCACCCTTATGGTAAAAGACAGATATGTTGCTGCCAGTCTTCTTGTAATTATGCTACAATTATTTGCATATGTGCTTATTTCCCCCATTACATTGTCTTGAGAAAAAGATTCCCCAGAGCCCCACACAGTGCCTGGCAAATGGTGGGAATTTAATAAATGTTTCTTAAAGTTGGCATGGAGAGGTTTTACTGAGCTTGCTACAAATCTCTGAAATTTGTTCCTGGAAATCAGAAAGGGAGTGGCAATGGCTGGCGAGGTGAAGGGATCGAGGGATACTTTCCTGCATCAGTGATGGCAGGAGGTAACAAGAGGGAGTGGGTATCTAGCACCACATGACCTGACCTGTAGAGTTGAGGAGCCTCTGATAAGTGTGATGGTCTCACCTACGCCAAAGAAAGGCAGACATAGAGATGCAGAGGGCAAGAATTACTGAAAACATTGAAATGGCCACAGACCTGTACTAATGAGGACAGAAAGTACATTAGAATTTCTCTCTCATTTCTGTCATTGGAAGAACAGACTGTCATCTTCGTGCACTTGCCCTAAACACCTGATATACAGGTGTTGGTATTCAGGGGCCATGATTAAACAAACCCAAGACGTATCTGCATTCACTGAATAAAGAGCTGCCCAATAATGGGGTCCTTCCACACAATCTGAAGAACCTTTCATCAGTGGGGAAACACCTCCCCGTTCTCTCCGTGACACTTCTAGACGAGCAAAAGGCACTGTCTTTATCTCTGGGTATCCTTAGGCTCTGAAAGGTCCCACGAAGTCCAGCAGCGTTGTCCCTAAAAGGAGGTCTCAAGTCCCTTATCACATAAATGGCATTTTGTTCTTATCTAAATGTGAAGAGCCACCCTGGGCTACTGTCTTTTCCTATTCTTCTTGAGTCTGTGTGCACATGGTTGGGGAATTAAAACGGTGGCGAAATCTCAGATAGCATTTTTATACCTATTATCGAAAACGTCCTGTGCTCATAGGCAAACAATACAAATAGACCTAACCACTTTTTTACAAAAAGAAGCTTTTTAAAATTATTATTACTATTTTCTTTTTCTATTCATTGAATCCTTCTGTTTCTGGAATTCTTATTTTTCTGATGATTTTTTAAATTCTCCAAGACCAGCCACAGTAACTCATTCCTGTAACCCCAGTACTTTAGGAGGCTGAGGCAAGAGGATTGCTTGAGCCCAGGAGTTCAAATTCCATCTCTATGAAAAATAAAAAAATTAACTGGCATAGCGGTGCACACATATAGTCCCAGTTACTCGGGAGGCTTAGGTGGAAAGATCACTTGAGCCCAGGATTTCCAGACCAGTCTGAGCAACATAGCAAGACCCCACCTCTAAAAAAACAAAACCTAAAATTAACCAGACATGGTGGCCGCACACCTGTAGTCACAGCTACTCAGGAGGCTCAGGTGGGAGGATCCCTTAAGCCCAGGAGTTCCAGGCTGCAGTGAGCTGTGATTTCAGCACTGCACTCCAGCCTGGGCAACAGAGCAAGACCCTGATTCTAAAAATAAATTAAAAATTTTAGGCCGGGCGCGGTGGCTCAAGCCTGTAATCCCAGCACT
>NW_022436993.1:73882-75712 GCF_009761245.1 Sapajus apella | reverse complement strand
AAAAAAAAAAAAAAAAAAAAAAAAATTTTAAATAATGAAAAAAATAAAATTCCCAAGGGAATTCTCTGGTATAGTCCATAAGGCCAAATGTCTGTGGTACATTAGAAAATCATATTCTGTAAAGCTGGCTGGATATTACAGTATTATCCAGAACTTTCAAGATAGGACGTTTAAAATAATTAAGCATATATGTTAGTGCCATGATATGTTCCTGCCTCTATAGAAACAAATTTCAAAACAAAAAACAATGAGAGCTCTCACTTGGATAAAATCTCTCCCATCCTTTTCTGTTTTTCTTTGAATACTCTAACAGTGTTTTCCTTTTTGTTTCCATCTACAGTAAGAAGGTTTGCTTTTTTTGCTCATGTTATGATAATTTTTTTAAATCTTGATTCCACCAAGTCATGTGAGGTTTCTCAGTTGGAGGTGGGGTTCAAGGAAGACTCAGATGAAGAATTAGGGGCCGGAGAAGGAACTTCATTTCTCTGTTGGTGGATATCACTGGCTCCTTTTACCCTATTACAATGTAATTAGAAAAAATATCTTATGATTGCGATTTTCATGAATTGTTGGTGAGAGTAAAAATTCCTAGAACCATTCCAGAGGGTAATTTGGCAATGTATGCAAAGTTTACGTGTGTTGCCCTTTGATCTGAGAAGAATTACTGGAATGTATGTAGAAGAATATTCATCAACACACATTATTTATTACAACGAAAAATCCAGAAACATCCTAAAAAGGGCAACAGTCAAAAAAGAGAACAAAGGAATTCTAGGCAGTCATTAAAAGTAATGATATTGTTACGTAAAGGTCCCCATGGTATAGGAGAAAAAAATTATTACAAAACAGGAAAAACAGCAAAGTTTCACTTTTGTTAAATTTTGTGTGTGTGTGTGTGTGTGTGTGTGTGTGTGTGCATTTTACAAGTCCATAAAGACATTCAAAATGTTAACAGTTGTTATCACCAGGAAGTGGAATGTTAGATATTTTTTTAAAATATTTTTTCATACTGTCTGAATTTTTCTTTTCTTTTTTTTTTGAGACGGAGTCTTGCTTTGTCACCCAGGCTGGAGTGCAGTGGCACAATCTCGGCTCACTGCAACCTCCACCTCCTGGGTTCAAGCAATTCTCTGCCTCAGCCTCCTGAGTAGCTGGGACTACAGGAACCCGCCGCCGTGCTCAGCTACTTTTTGTATTTTTAGTAGAGATGGGGTTTCACTATCTTGGCCAGGCTGATCTCAAACTCTTGACCTAGTGATCCCCCTGCCTCGGCCTCCCAAAAGTGCTGGGATTACAGGCGTGAGCCACCGCACCCGACCCTGCCTGAATATTTTATAAAAAACATATATGATTTCTCACTTGGGAAAGCAAAGCACTAACCTTTCATAGCAGAACTTTGCAGGGTCCCATGACAGGGCACCTCCCTGAGACCCCAGAAAGAGAGCAGGAAGCAGGGTGACCTTGTCCTCATCCTGCTTGCTCAGAAATTCCAGCAACTGAGATCCAGCACTGCTGCCTTCCAGCACTGAGCAGGTCAATATCAGAACATGTTCTGAGGCTGGGCAGAGGCTCACACCTGTAATCCCAGCACTTTGGGAGGCCGAGGCGGGTGTATCACCTGAGGTCAGGAGTTTGAGATCAGCCTGGCCAACATGGTGAAACTTCATTGCTACTAAAAATACAAAAAAAAAATTAGCTGAGCCTGGTGGCGGGCACCTGTAGCCCCAGTTACTCGGGAGACTGAGGAAAGAGAATTGCTCGAACCCGGGAGGAGGTGTTTACAGTAAGCTGAAATCGCACCACTGTACCACCCCAGCCTGGGCGACAAAA
>NW_022436993.1:52933-73782 GCF_009761245.1 Sapajus apella | reverse complement strand
AAAAAAAAAAAAAAAGAAAAGAAAAGAAAAGAAAACAAACATGTTCTGAAAGAGAAGTGTAAACATCTCTGGCTTCATCTGGAAAGATTATAAGGAATCCAGGTTCTAGAAATAGTGGCACCTACCTTGGAGGTCACATGGCACCCCTGTGAGAACAAGGTCATAGGGCAGCTCAGAACATTACCTGAAAAGCCGAGCTTGACTCAAGGTTAAAGACCCCTTGAAAAACACAAGGGGGCTGGGCGGGGTGGCTCAGGCCTATAATCCCAGCACTTTGGGAGGCTGAGGCAGGCAGATCACAAGGTCAGGAGTTCAAGACCAGCCTGGCCAACATGATGAAACCCTGTCTCTACTAAACATGCAAAAATTAGCCAGACATGGTGGTGGGTACCTGTAATCGCAGCTACTTGGGAGGCTGAAGCAGGAGAATTGCTTGAACCTGGGATGCAGATGGTAAAGTGAGCTGAGATGGCGCCACTGCACTCCAGCTCTGAGCGACACAGTAAGAGTGTCTCCGGGAAAAAAAAAACAAAAAAAAAAAAAAAAAAAAAAACGCCACTGGTAAACAGGCCAACCAGTTCTCTGTTCATTGTGGTCTCACCCGTCAGTGTGGAGTTTGGCTTCCAAAGATACTTAGCATAAACCCTCTTCATCATGCATAGAAACACAGGGTTTATTGGCATAAATATTCTGGGCATGCTAGACAGTGCTTTCAAAGCAAAACAACAGTTGATTTAAAATAATAAACCTTCCATTGATGTTGATAATGAAGGAGATCTATTACTAAGTCTTGCCTAATTTCAGAATATGGAAAATAACTCTCAGCATGTGGGGCTAGTTATTTTATAATAAGTAAATGATTCCAGCTATTTCTCCTTAGACTCCATAACAAGCTTTTTTTTTTTTTTTTCCCAGTTTATGTTTGTTTTCACAACAGTAGCATGACACGATTCCTTCAAGATTTCCTAGCCAGCAGCAGGGCGTCGCTGGCTAAACCTGGATATAGCCCCAGATACAGCAACTTGCTGGTTGCTCAAACCCTAGAAGCTCACCTCTTCGTGCCCAGAGCTTTGGTTTCCACATTTCGGCAGATGACCACTAATGTCCATTCCTTCCAGGTGCTTAGTTTGTGGGCCAGTCTTTAATTGACGGGTGAGAAAGTGGAAAGAGCACACAGTGATAACATGAGGAATACGACAGAAGACTCTTGTGTGACCTGGAACCAAAGATGGTCGTGCTGGGGTAGAGTGTGGATATGAGTCAGAAGGGACTAAATTTCATGAGCACTTGTTATGTATAAGAAGTGTTATTGCAGGGTGCGGTGGCTCACAGCTATAATCCCAGCTCTTTGGGAGGCCGAGGCAGGCAGATCACCTGAGGTCAAGAGTTCGAGACCAGTCTGGCCAACGTGGTGAAACCCCATCTCTACTAAAAGTACAAAAAATTAGCCAGGTATGGTGGTGCATGCCTGTAATCCCAGCTACTCCAGAGGCTGAGGCAGGAGAATTGTTTGAACCTGAGAAGTGGAGGTTATGGTGAACCAAGAACATGCCTTTGCACTCCAGCTTGGGTGACAAGAATGAAACTCCATCTCAAAAAAAACCAAGAAGTGTTATTGACATACAATAAGAGCTGATGTCTGCTGTGCACCTCTGTATTCCTGGGCTGTGCTTGTACTTTGCATATGCAATCTCATTCAGCCCAGCAACAATCCAATGGGATGAGGACAGTGATGCCCGTTTAACAGAAGAGAAAACTGAAGCCGTAGCAGTCACACAGCTCTAAGAGATGAAGTCAGAACTGCAACCCAAGTGCAGCCTGAGAACCTGAGCTCCTGACCACTAACTAAACTCTATCACCTCTCATTCCCTTTACTGAGTAGCGACCGGAACCTGGGAGACACAAGTAATTTGTTCAAAGTCCCATGGCTAACAAGCAGCAGAGTCAGTATTTGAAAGCAGATTTGTCTGGCACTGACAACTCATGATTCTTCGCCTACCTGCGATGTTTCCCCAGATTCTGACCCTGGAGGCAGATTCTCAGCTGACTTACCAATGTCGCCAATTTGCCTCCACCCAGGAGTCTTAGTCACTGGGTCCAGCCTTAAACCCAAAATGTAGTTGAGAAAATTTTAAAAAGAGCCTTGAGTGTATGTGAGCAGTAAGCCACACTAACCAAGACCATTTTAGACTACATTTTCAAGATCTCAGGATACATGCTGTAACTTCTATGGTATTTCCTTTTCAATTTTGTTTTGCTTTTTGAATGCACCTTTATGTTGCTGACTTCATCAGTATCAATGCCAACAAGGAGGAAAACAAGTCATGGGGCCAAGAGTCAGCAAAAGGTCCAAGCCTGAATACAAAACCAAAAACAGGGTGGTTTTAATTTTTTTATTTTTATTTTTTAGCTCGTCTGCTTTTGCTAAAGGGACCTTCCTTCTCCCCACCTGCCACGCCATGGAAGCTAGTTTTCAGGTACCCAGGAGCCACCTGGGAGTATCACTGATACCACGTTGACACTGACACCCCAAAGGGCAGTGGCAACAGGCCTTTACCTGTTGAGTGTGTCAGCCTCATCTCCAAAGCCTCCCCAGCTTTCTCTGGTGGTGCGTGTAATATGCCTATGTGTGAGATTCTCCGCTGTTTCCCGGTGTTTTTAGCTGTATTTTTCCTCATCTTGCTTGGCTCCTGGCAGCTGACGTTCTCTATTCTCTTCCACAGCCTCTGGGAAGACCTACATCCTGAGCACAGAGGTCTGTTCCCAGGCTGATTCCTTCCAGTACTTCCTGGGTCCTGGTCCCAGGACGACTTGGGAGAGTAATTCCAGAGAGTAGTAGTTCCCTGAAAGAGAAGTGTAAATGTCTCCAGCATTTGTAAGTGTAAATGTGTCTGGAGTAGTAACTCTCTCTCCACCAGGTCCTCCTGGGACCAGGACCCAGGAATGACTGCTACACTTCGTCACCAGGGACCCCGTGGTGTTTGCGCCTTGGAAACAGTTTTCTAGTCACGTTCCTTTTGAAACATCCCAACATTGTCTTGGCTGAGGAGCATGTTTTTTCTACGCACAGGCAAACGTAACTGAGTTTATGTTATAGATCGTCAGAAGGTGGGACAGTCATGTAAAGAAAGCTGCTGCCCTGAGGATCCTCCCTTTAGGGTCCCATCTGTCAGAGCTGTAATCTACCCATAAAAGCCAAAGCTGCTAAGGTCTGGCTGTTTAACTCCAGGTAGCCGGGCTCCCACGCGTCGACCTTCACAATTTTTTACGAAGGTTTCTAGTGATCTCCGGCGCCTGCCCAGCCACCCACAAGGAACATGCTGCTGTGTTTCTGCAGAGTTTTTTGTTTTTTGTTTTTACCTTTTAAACAGATACTGCCTGGTGGGCTTGGAAAGAGAATTCCTTAGTCTCCTCTCAATCCCACAGGACATTTGGCTCATGAGATAAGGAGAGCAGGACACGCCAGCAGCCAGCGCCAGCATTACTGGCTGAGAAATCTCATTGACCTCAGTCCTATCTGCAGCACTTTCCCATGTCCAAAATATCAAGGAACACCTTCAGGGAACTTAAAAAACAAAAACACCTTCTTGAGATAAGAAACATTTTAGAAGAAGCCTAAAAATAACATACAGTCACGATCTCTATCTGCCCAGGTGTCAGACTGACGTGTTTGAATTTTATGGAAGAAGCACTCACGGGCAAGAAGTTCCATTTCTTAATCGGTAACTGCTCTGGCCAGTGCAGTAGGCACTTACCCCTTGAACAGTACTGTAGGGGAAATACACACTGGACTTCAAAGATGTAGCACCAAAAAAAGAATGTAACATATATCATTAATATATTGTCAGGCATTTATAATTGATAATTTTAATAGCAATTACATGAAGAGATTATTATATTTTGGATGTACTGGGTTAAAGAAAATGTATTATTAAAATGTTTAAGAAGAATGCAATCATGATCTGAATTTAGCCAGACTGCCCTTGTGTGCTGAATGTAAGACAGTTCTTGATTCGAGAAAAGATGAAGTAGAAACCAGTGAAATGCTATGTTTCTGTGCTAGCGATGGACAGGTGAGTCCAGAGAGAGAAACTGGGATGAGGTCAGAGGGATTCTGAGTCCTGTGGGCATATTTAATCCTCTGAATGCTTTAGGAATTCACTACCAAGTTCATTACTTGTTTGTTACCCTCTAGGCAGAAGGAATTAAAACTTTTAAAAAAGAAAAAAATATCTGCAGTGAGAACCAGATCAAAGGCAGCTGAACTTGGTCAGTGGCATGCAGGATAAATATTATTCCACGGCTCAAACAAATCTTCTGGCTGCCTGGGCGAGACAAGTTGATAAGGTACTTTTAAGTCTCTTCTTTCCACTCCCTGTCTCCCCGGCCCTGGTGACCTCTTCTTTTTGTTTCTCCGAGGGGCCCCTGGTGATATTTTAATAATCAGAAGGCAAAGACAATCATCTGAGTAGTGTAGGAAGACTTCAGATCTTCAGGCAGAACCAAGAGGAGTTTCATGTGCACCCCGCCATGCTAACCCCTGGGGAGGGTTGGATGTTTCCCATGGGAAGCCATTTCTATTCTGTATCTGAGTCTGCACTACCACAAACTACGTAATCTTCTGTTCCTACCGCCTCCAAGGAGATGGTTTTAATGAATGCACTTTTGAAAGTGCCTTGTGAAAAATGTGACATTAAGAGCAACCATCAGCAGCCTGGTGACAGCTAGTGCTGATGGGATCCTAGGCTCTGTGAGCCGAGTGGCCCAGGAAGTTAGCAGAGTCTCCAGCCTGTGAAAATAACAAAACGTTACCCTTCTTAAACATTTGCGATGTGCCGGACACACTTTCCAGTGCTTTGCAGACATTTTCTCGTTAGATCCTCACAGAAACACTGTTGAATGTTCCCTATTGTTCTTCAGTCTTCACTGAAAGAATTAGCCAGGCGTGGTGAAGTATGCCTATGGTCCCAGCTACTCCGGAAGCTGAGGTGAAAGGATCGCCTAAGCCCACGAGTTCGAGGCTGCAGTGAGCTGTGATTGTGAAACTGCACTCCAGCCTGGGTGATAGAGTGAGAGCCTGTCTCAGAACAA
Source organism: Sapajus apella (assembly GCF_009761245.1). Lineage (NCBI taxonomy): Eukaryota > Metazoa > Chordata > Mammalia > Primates > Cebidae > Sapajus > Sapajus apella. The sequence goes on along the minus strand of NW_022436993.1, from coordinate 68,691 downwards.
ACAAAAATTTTCACTAATGAGAACTTATCCAAGGTCACAGAACTACGCAGTGGCAGAGTCGGAGTTAAAAACCGAGTCTGTGCAAACTCCAAGCCCAGGCTCTGAACCACTAAGCCATGGAGGTCTCTTGTGCTGTTTCCACACTTCCTGTGAAACTGTCAAGCTTTTTTTTTGAGATGGAATCTCTGTCACCTAGGTTGGAGTGCAGTGGTGTGATCTCGGCTCACTGCAACCTTCGCCTCCTGGGTTCAAGTGATTCTCCTGCCTCAGCCTCCTGAGTAGCTGGCACTACTACTGCAAAAGTGTGTGCCACCACGCCCGGCTAATTTTCACGTTTTTTAGTAGAGACGGGGTTTCACCATATTGGCCAGGCTGGTCTTGAGCTCCTGACCTTGTGATCTGAGCCACCCACCCAGCCTAAACTGTCAAGCTCTTAAGAATTTTTCTGACCCTCCTGAGAAAGGAAGTTTTCCAACCTGCCCCTGTGACTTTTAGAGTTCCTGTTGCCATCACACATCTCTACCAATGTGAGTTTATTTAGAGGTGGTTGTCCAGACATTCCAGCGCAGCTGCTACAATAGTTTCCATGCAGCTCTAGAAGGGGCCATGCGCCATGATGTTGTGCAGTGCACAACCTGCCCAATGGTACCCTGACCCACAGGAAAGAAGGTCAGATGCTTCCTAATTGTCACCAGCTCTTATGCTCCCATCTCACTCCTGATGAGTACAGAACAAAGTACTGCGTGTCAAAACTGTTCCACGGCATTGATTTGAATATAATGCTGGTTTCTTCTCAACTTACTTAAGAGAATTTACTTAACCAGTCTTCTAAGTGATCTCCTCTGTGTTTGCTTCTCTACTTTTTTTTTTTTTTTAGGTAAAGTAGTCAGAACCAGAAATATCACATATGGGTAGCTTCTGGCACTGTGATTGCAAGGGAGTCTTTGAAATTTACAAAGTTCATCTAACAAGGTCATGGAGCTTGTATTTTAATATAAAAATTCGTAAACCTACCTATTCAATTGCAGTTTTCTCCGAATATATATGTGAATCCCTTGATAGTTATTTTCAGAAACTGTCTCACCCTTTTTGTTAAATAGCCTCAAGAATGATTTTGAAAAGCCTTTGTATGAAAAATGTTGGGGTCATATTTAATCTGGAGAAAAGGTGATCAAGGAAAACATTAAGAATTTCATCTGTTTACAAAAAAAGTGAGATAATAAAATAATTTTACACTTCTTTTGTGTGTTAGATTATAAACAACCTCATGAAAAGCCCAAGAGATGTCTTAAAATATTTTTGAGGGATTGCATCATGTTGAAATAAATGACTATTATAAAAAAAAACTCGTTCTATAAAAGTAAGATTTAAAAGAAATCATTTATCTCTTTTTATTCACATTCGTCATGCGAGGATAGTGCTCAATTCTTGGTATTTTACTCCTGACTGCGTGTTGAAGAATACAAGGTAAAAATAAATTAAAATAACTACCCCAAAATGCTAAATTGAACTCTGCGGCTTGGCATAAAATTTAGGGCTTATGTTGAAAAATTTATTTTTAAGAAAGTAATTCAGAGGAGGGAGAAACCACTGAAAACAGTAGTTCCTCTGCCAAGTTTAGCTGCTGACCATCTAACTGCCTGGCAACCAAACGTCCCATAAACTCCAAGTGCCAAGTAGCAGCCTTAGGCTGCCTCTGAGCATGCGTACAAACAAACACACTTGCATGGAGTGTTGCTCATTATGGATGGAGGACAGGCTGTTTACAAATCTGCCATAGATGAGGCCTCTGAGCCCCAGGTGTAGGAGACAGAGCCATAATGCTGCCGTGCAGCTTGGACAGCAGGCGCCCTCCTCCACCCCGGGCAGAGCCCTTGCAAGAGCTGGGGACTCCTGCTCACAGCAGGGTGCAGGCTGCCCGTCGGAGCCAGGACAGATCAGGGCATTCTCAGCACATCCGTCCCAAAAGTAGCAATCAGATAAGCCACCCACTTCCCCAGGGATTGTTAATAAGGTGGGAAGGCCAGGAAGGGTGTCAGAGCAGTGGTGTTGCCTCCACCAGGAGAGAAATAGAGAGGATGGGGCTGGGTGTGTGGCTCACGCCTGTAATCTCAGTGCTTTGGGAGGCTGGGGTGGGAAAATCCACTTGGGGCCAGGACTTTGAGACCAGCCAGAGTAACACAGTGAGACACTCTCTCTACACAGACACACACACACCAGCTGGGCATGTGCCTGAAGTGAGCTATATGATCACTCAACTGCACTCCAGCCTGGGTGACAGAGTGAGACCCTGTCTCAAGAAAGAAAGAGAAAGAGGAAGAAAGGTAGGAAGGGAGGGAGGGAGGGAGGGAGGGATGAAAGGGAGAAAGAAGGAAGGGGGGGTGGGAGAGAGAAGGAAGGGAGGGAGGGAGGGAGGGAGAAGGAAGAAAGGAAGGAAGGAGAGAGAGATAAGAAGGGGAGGGAAAGCGGGGGAGGAGGGAAGGGAAGGAAGGAGGAGGAAAGGAAAGAAAGAATGGGGTTGCTTTTCCCTGAAAATTCCCCTATTACCTAGAACAGATCATATGGACACTTGAACCCTGAACTCTGCGCCTCTTGTTGATTTTCATGTCAGCCTCTGAACATGCCAGGGCATGGAGTGGGTATCAATAAATACCAGTTCTCACAGTATTATCTTCAGGTCCCTGTTTCTTCCTTGCAAATCGAGCTTCCTGGACAAGATTTTCTTCAAGATCCCTCCCAATTACGGAAAAACGACTAGCTGTTCCACTAACATCTGTTATACAGTAGGCCGGGGTCTGACTAAATTGAACTCTTTCCCCTAAGCCAGCTGGCTTGTGTAGACACAGCCTAGGGACGCCCCGCTGCCATCCCCAGTTACGGCAAAAAGGGGCCTAGCGCATGAAGAAAAGGACACTCGACTCTCTCCCGATGAGATACTACGTGGGCGCAGGAGTCAGACTGAGTTGGGAGACAATCTACTGTATATTCAGAAGTTGAATTAATTGTTTAGAGAGAACAGGGAAAAAAACAATGAATACAAGAGAAAGGGAGAAAAAGGAAACGAAGAATGTGGAACCAAAAAGCACACAATCAAGACAGCACAAGAAACAGCAACCGATCCAGTAGATGATCAGGCGGCCTTTCATTCCTCAGGACAGCCTTTCAGTCCTCAGGACAGCCTTTCATTCATGAAACGTAACCATTAATAAAATCGTCTTGTTCAGGTTGGTCAACATCAAAACTTCATACTTTCCCAGAACCAACGTACTGTCACTTCTTTAATTAGAATCCTTGGAAAATAAATAGCTTGGGTGTTATCAGCAAAGGAACATGACCTTCCAGTATAGGCTAAAGTGTAAAAATCAACCAGGGGCTCCTTACTGTAGAAATTGATCTAGGCCTTTGATTCTCAACTGGGGACGATTCTGACCACACTGTGGCAGATCTGGCAATGTCTGGAGGCATTTTTGGTTGTCGTAACCGGGATAGGGGTGCTACTGGCATCTGATGGGTGGAGGCTAGGGGTGACACTAAACATCCTGGGTGCACAGGACAGCTCCCCACCACCACTCCTCAACACACACACCCTAAGAATTACTCAGCCCCAAGCGTCAATAGCCCTGAGATTAAGAAACCCCTGTCTCAACGAGGGCAAAACAGAGGAAAGGTGTAGCACTATAATCCTGATGGTCTTTTAGGCATTTCGCTGCCAACAGAAGCAACATTTATCTGCTGCCAGAGGCCCTGGAAGCTGACAGCGCTCTGATAAATCTGTGTGTCTGATTCCCAAGTACACAGAGGCAGCCCTCTCAAATGTTGGTTGGGTCTCCCAAGGAGCAGTAATAAACCTAGCATGCAAATGCATCCCATGAGCTTACAGGCAGACACAGTTCAGTCTCGGAGATACAGATAACAGATAACTGTTCTCGGAAGTCATTTAAAAAGCCTTTTCCTAGAGAAAGAAGAGGCCACAAATGATTGAAATAAGGAAATCAGCGGGTCTCTTGCTATGCAAGACAGACTCCACCAGCTTGTCTCGCAAGGATGGGAATCAAAGGCTATATGCCCCTGCCTTGGTGGAATAGTGAAGACTCCATATCCACACCAAATTGTCCCTGGGTGCGGGGCAGGGGCATGGGGAGGGAGGCTAGGTAAAACTGGTGACCCAGGCAAGGCTTAGGTAGAAAAGATTAGTTATCAATGGGAGAACGGAAAGTTCTAGATGCACCTGATGCTATTTCCATATATTGCCCACAGGAGCTTGAAGCAAATAGTTAGACTTTAGATAAGCAGGAATCCACATTCCCAAGACACATTTCACCACTACCCCCAGGTTCTTTCTTGGAATAACCAGTTTCACCATGTGTTCCTGTTTCCCTTCCATCTGCTAGTTTTTTCCCAACCTCAGGTGATAGGAATATGCAGCCGCTCCTTGCCATGCATTGGTCAGAGATTCCCAAATGTTCACCTGCTGCAGGGACAGGGGCTGGGTTTGGACTGACTCCATAACCTTAGCTCGGAGCCTTGCTCAGGAGTGCCCCCTACTGGATGAAGGGAAAAGGTCAGACAAACAGTCTCAAAGAAATCAAAGGTAAGCAGAGAAGAGTAATTCTGGGTATGGTTTCATTCAAATTCTGATCAGACTATGTTCTAAGATACTTCAGTGGGGTGCAAATTTAAGAAAGCTGGGTCTACTTCGATTTTTTAAATTATTCTATATCAACTAAAAAAATAGTACAGTGACCTAGAACAGAGACAAAAATCAATGGTCATCTCTGAGGCCAGGCTGGTGGATATATTGGGGCTGCCTGGAGGTGGAGGGAGAGAGAGTCCGAGGACTCCTCAGTGTAACTAAGAGACTGGTGGTGGAAATGCTGCCTGTCTAGGCTGGGAGGGAGGGAGGAGTTTCACTTTACAGCCCTAGTGTTCCTTTCTGCCCTGCATGCCAGAAACCCAACTCAGCTTTGCTGTACATGTTTGCATCACAAAATTTCTGTCAAAAAAGATTTGAATCTATGATCAACATGAACCAATCAGAGGTCAGAAAATTAGGGTTTTGTTCACTGATATTAAAGTTTCCCTATTTCCAATCAGGATTCATTTAAAAATCCTACGTTTAATAAATTTTGAAATACGGCAGAACTTGAAACCTAGCCCCTTCCAGTACTAATTCATACCAGTAAAGAAAATAAAGTTAGTAAGGAGATGCTTGTCATTGAAGCCCTTATTGACATTTCCCCCCCCATTAAATTAGCCATCATTATAAGCATTATTTAATGATTTTCCTCCATGCCTATAAGGCACTCCACTAGGCAAAGTCACTTTGTAGTAAAACTCTCATCATGTCCTCTGAGGCAAGTATTGCACTCATTTTGCAATGTCAAAGAACTTCAGAACCTCTTAGAAGTTGGATACTGCGCCGGAGGCACCATTAGTAAACGGCTGAACATTTTATTTCTATATCCTCTCGCCTACTGGATATGGAGGCAGATTTCAGGACACGAAAGGAAGGAAAAGGGATTTCTGCAGGGTCTGCTTAACTAAATGGATTCATAAGTGAGATGTTGGTGGTGCTAGTTTGTGATGAACCAGCTTGGAACCTCCTCAGAATTTCCTAAGTGGGAACAGCAATGGCAGGAATTTCCCGGCACACAAGACGGCGGGCGGTGGAGACATGGAGGGCCTCAGTGCTCACGGAGAGGAGCAGGGAGAGGAAGGAACGAGGGTGACACAGACTGTGATCCAGGTGTGCGTTTTTCTCCGCTCTCGTTTATAACATGGTATGGAACCCCTCATCATTAAATATTAAGATGGTAAATGTCCATTTAATAAATGTTAGTGACTCATCAGGTTTGTGCGTTAAACCTCGTGCCTCTAACAAATTGAACTAAAATAATTGCATTTAGTGGAGAGAAGAGCAGATGGAGGGAAAATGTGTTCTGAAGCCTCATTTTGGGTTTTCTTTCCCCAGAAGGGCATCCGGCCAGAATGAACCTCAAATATGAAGAAATACCACAAATAATGCATTTTCTGTTCTTACCTCCATGCCCTTATTGAAAACACCATTCACTGTTATTCCACTAAGTTCCTTCCTTCAACAATCAGGCCACTGTCCCAGAGACTTGGCAAGGGCCTTTGACATCACAAACAGCAAGGGAAATGTTTTAACAGCTCCGTTAATACGGCAACAGAGGTTTATTGTTATCAAACAGACCCTTTAAGCCAAGCCACTGCGACTCCCACAGGCCCACCTGCTCCTGCTTGGAAGACCCAAGACTGACAGGGCCGAGTCTCCGCAAGGCTAAGGATTCATTTAGTCCTCACACGGGAGAGCAGGGACCATAGGGCACAGAGGTTTCCACTTTGGGATTTAGTATCGAGAACTAGATTTGAGCCCAGAATCTGTGGATCTGTGACTTGTGGCAAATTACTTCAGCGTCATGCACTTAGCACTTTGCCTGTTACACAGTAAACATGAAATAAATAATAGTGCTTTTTACAAAAAATTTTAGAATTTGAGTTATTTTATATATGTATTTATTTTATGTATTTACTATTATATATTCATATCTTTATATATTTATAAATAAATTTACTTATATATTTATAAATATATAAAATATATTTATATTTAAAACAGTATATTGAAATCCTAAATATATTTTATATATTTATAAATAAATAATCTATTTTGTATATATCTTTAAAATAATGTTTTTTTTTTTTTAAGATGGAGTCCCACTTTGTCACCCAGGCTGGAGTGCAGTGGAACAATCTCGGCTCACTGCGACCTCCTGGGTTCAAGTCATTTTCCTGCCTCGGCCTCCCAAGTAGCTGGGACGACAGGCGTGTACGCCACACCCAGCTAATTTTTTGTGTTTTTAGTAGAGATGGGGTTTCACCGTGTTAGCCATGATTGTTTCAATCTCCTGACCTCATGATCCGCCTGCCTCGACCTTCCAAAGTGCTGGGATTACAGGCGTGAGCCACCATGTCCAGCCTAAAATAAATCTTAAAAGTAGAGTCTGATAAATTTCTTCACATGTAAAGATCACCCAAATCAAAATTTAAGACATTCCAGCCAGGCATGGTGCCTCACATTCATGATTCCAGCACTTTGAGAGGTGCGAGGACCTTGAGGCCAGGAGTTCAAGACAAGCCCGGGCAGCACAGTAAGATCCCGTGTCTACAAAAAGTTTTAAAAATTAGTCAAGTGTAGTGGTACACGTCTGTAGTCCCAGCTACTCAGGAAGCTGAAGTGGAAGGGTCACTTGAGTCCAAGAGTTCAAGGCTGCAGTGAGCTATGATTGCACCACAGCACCACAGCCTGGTAACATAGCAAGAACCTGTCTCGAAATATATATTAATAAATATAAGTACATATTTATATATTATATATAAACATATATAAATCATAGATAAATAATGAAATCTAATTTTTTTAAAAAATTTAAATATAAAATTTAAAATAAAAATATAAATTTTAAAACTTAATAAAAAATAAATATATATAATTTATATATTTATATATTTAAGACAATATATTATGACAAATATAATCTAAAAATAATATAATATATAGATATGTTTATTTCATATATATGTATGTAAATTTATAGATGGGGTCTTGCTATGTTGCCCAGGCTGGAGTGTGGTGTATGTTATATATACAACATTTCCAGCACCCTAGGGCTCTATCACGCTGCTTCCTCATTATACCAGCTCCTCTTCCGAGAAAACAGCTTTCCTGATGTCTGTCACCATACATGCATTTTGACTGTGTGTGTTCTCTGTCATGTCCGGTTTCTTTGACTCCGTATTAGGTCGCAGTCTGTGTTGCTCTGCATATCGGTGGATTGTTCTGTTTTACAGAACAGCATTCTGTCGTGTGGATATGCCACAACTGATTTCTTCATTTCACTGTTGATGGACGTTTGGGTTATTTCCAGTTTGGGAGTATTTTTGTACATGTCTCCTTCTTTTTTATAGGGACAGAGTATGAAGTCTGTTTTCCTCATTACTCGTAGACTAACTCTTCCAAAACCATTTTTCTTCCCTGCATTTCTCATATCTCACGTCAGTGAATATATTTAAATACTGACTACAGCAGTTTCTAAATCGTTACACTATTTGTGTCTTTCTTTATATCATATTATTTAGCTTCTAAAGAAAAGAAGTGTCATAAGTAGCTGGTGACCTTCATAAAGATATTTGTGATAATTGTTTTAAAATATAGATATAAAAATATTTATTTGATTTCAGAAGCACACAATCATTGCCTTTTCTTTCTCTCAAACTTTTTTTTTTAGATTACATTCTAAGACAAGAAATGTATTCTGGGAGCAAACAAAGACTACTCTGATATGAATCTTGCTTTCAAAAGCAAAGTTGTCCATATTCAAGAAGAATAGCACAGGCTAGAATGTGCTAACCGCAACAAGAGGGGTTCAGATAAAACCCCCGCAGTTCACAGCACGGAGTCCCAGCAGTCACCTTTTCCGAACAAATCGTCTTACCAAAGCCCAAAACCCTCTCCTATAAAATCACTATGCAAAGTAATGTGTTCCCTTGTTTACAGAATACCAGGGTGAAATGCGCTCTCAAAATACCAAGTTAATTAGATAGAAAGTCTCTTCCAACTTACTTGTGCAAAAATATTTTCAATTTCTTTTGTGCTTAATGTCAAATCAAAACTTCATTTACCTGAAGTTCTTTTTGAGGCTACAAAGGAGGATCCTTTAGCTTGCTCCAAGTCACAGAAGAAACTGAGGCACAAGGAAATCGAATGAATTGAGTCTAAGAGCTTTAAATAAAGGATGCATCAGTTAGAAAACAAATACAGATGCCCTACTGGAAGCTTGGAGATGTTTAGCTGAAGCTTTCTCCTCTTATCTTAAACACAGGGCTCCCTCGAATAGAATCACAGATGGTCCGGCACTTAGTAGAAAGGCAAACTTGTGGAGAGAAAGATACAAACAAAATAAGAGCCAAAAGTTGGTTGTTAGTTGCAGAATGTTTTGTTCAGTGTATATTTTTTTCTATATGCACATGCATAGGTAAGTGTCAGAGACTTTCTACTCAAAGATAGGTGACTCTCAGGTATGGTGCAAAAGTGCAGTCTCCCCTTCCACCCTCATACCCTTTAAAAACAAGAAGGGTGGCTCACACCTGTAATGCCAGGTAAAAATAAGGTTGCGGTGGCTCACACCTGTAATCCCAGCACTTTGGGAGGCAGAAGTGGGCGGATCACCAGAGATCAGGAGTTCGAGACCAGCTTGGCCAACATGGCAAAACCCTATTTCTACTAAAATACAAAAATTAGCTGGCCGTGGTGGCAGGTACCTGTAGTCCCAGCTACTCAGGAGGCTGAAGCAGGAGAATCGCTTAAACCTGGGAGACAGAGGTTGCAGTGAGCCGAGATTGCACCACTGCACGCCAGCCTGGACAACAGAGCGAGGCTCTGGCTCAAAAAAAAAAAACAAGAGAGGGGAGTCAATTTTAGCTATCAATTGGTCTGACATTCCAAAAGTCTGGAAATGGTGAAGTAAATGCCTTTTTAAATATAAATCTGTATGTTTCAAGTTTTGATATTTTTAACAAATTTTAGTATGAAAATGAATAGCAAAAAATGACTAGCCATTGTTACTAGTTAAACCAAAGAGCATAATTCCAAAGACACAGACAATAACATCCCTCTTCCTAGCCGAGCCCAGTGCTTTGAAGGCTTGAGCCGGGTGTGGGTGTGTGCAGAACACCCTCCCGCTCTCTGCCCACAGGATTTCCATTGACGTAGGTGGGACCTGATTCCAAATATATGACCCCAAATAGGTCAGTAAAGGATGCCTGTCACAAAGGGAAATCTGTCTTTAAAATTTCAGCATGTGACAGTTCACAAGGGAGAAAGTCATAGAAACCCAAATACTGGATCCTCTGCTCTAATTATTTCAGTGAATGGTGCTTAATGAGAAAAGTCATTTCACAGCAGCATCTGTGGGTTTGTGTCTGGAGCCATAGAGATATTTCACTAGGGAAAATCTCTTTTTACTTTGAGCTTTTGAAGACAAAGAGATGAATGCAGTGTGGACATAGCTTCGAAGCTGTCTGAGGATCCAGAAAGACAAGAGAAATACGAAATGCATCTCGGGTCAGTTGAGCCCGTGTTTAGGATTGCCCGTCTGTCCGTCTCAGCGTTCACAACCCATGCTGTCTTCCTCTGCGTGGTGCTGGATACCAAGTCCCCTCTCCATTGATGGATCCCACAGGTCTTGATATAGTTTGAATGGTTGTTGGCCCGATCTTATGTTGAAATGTGATCCCCAGTGTTGGAGGCGGGGCCTGGTGGAAGGTGTCTGGGTCATGAGAGGCGGGTCCCTCATGAATGACTTGCTGCCCTCCATGGTAATGAGTGAGTTCTTGCTTTCTTAGGTCACGTAAAATATGATTGTTAAGAAGATTCTGGCACCTCCTCCGCTCTCTTTTGCTCCCTCTCTCACTATGTGACACACCTGCTTCTCTTCTGCCTTCCACCATGAGTAAAAGCTTCCTGGGGCCTCACTGGAAGCTGAGCAGATGCTGGTGCCATGCAGCCTGCAGACCTGTGGGTCAAATAAACCTCTTGTCTACGAATTACCCAGCTCCAGGTGTTCCTTTATAGCAATGTAAAACGGACAACCACAGGTCTCAAATCTCATTTCATTTTGAGGGTTTAAGGTGTGGTCCCAGTAAAAACGAATGTGTCCCCGCTAAAAGGGAAAAATGAGCTGGTGGACTTGTTTCAGTGGGACAGCTAGTTAAAAGCAGCTTTTGAGAGGAGGGAGGAAAGAGAGGGAAAGGTTGGAATGCATGGAAAGGATGAAGCCTAATTAAAATACAAATTGTATTTGAACTCTGTATTGGAACTTGGAAGAAGGATAATGTAAAGTGAGCCAACAGGATAAGTTTCCCCTCCTCCCAAACTGGCTGAGCCTTAACCCTTCAAGTGGCTTTCAAAAAAGGTTTACGAGGCTGGGATTTTCCCATTCACTGTGACACCTACCACATTATAAACGGCATGATACCTTGTCATGATCTCGCTTGATTCACCAGCGATCCTATGAAACAGGTGTTAATGGCCCATTCTGTGGTGTAGGACACTGGTTTGTGCTAATGTGGTGCACGTGGAGAGTTTGGTGGCCTGTCCTCCCACACAGCACAGCGCAGTGACACTAGACACACTGAAAGGCCAAGGGCCGTCTGGTCAAGAATGATGCAAAAAGTGATCCCAGGCACCCTCCTGGATCAGCCTCAGTCATCAGCCCCCAAGAAGAGGTGACAAGGGAGGCTCAGGTCTCATCCCTACTCTCATGAAGCTTTCGTGGTCCCCGCTGAAAATAAAAAAGCAAGTTGCTAGCATCAGATGCCCTGAAATGAGTAGCAAAAGAAAAGAGACCTCTATCTGTCTGCCAAGGAGCTGCAGCCAAGCCTCCTCAGTCCTTCCTTCCACACCAGTCATGCCTCGAATGGAACCCAGAGCTGACGTCTATGTCGCTCCACCCTCCGCAAAGGTCCACAGCTGCAGGGTCCTGCAGAGGCAGGGTTCCACCTGACGTTCCATGTTGGAAAACTCCCATTTGGTGAAAGCAGTGTTAGACCCATTTCAGCCACTTATAAGCTATCGCATCAAGTATTTGATTAATATCTCTTCTGCTTTAATCAGTAAACAACTTACATTTGTGTAGTACTTTAGAGCTAACGAAGGATTTTCATTCCTTACCCCATTATATCCTTAAACAGTGATGACCATCAATATCCTTATTTTATAATTGAGGAAGCCAAGAGGTGAAATGAGCAGACTTCTATCGTCTGTTCAACAAGCATCAAAGTCGAAATGGGAACCCACGTACGCTGGCTTTTAAAAATGATTGTTGGGCCGGGCGCGGTGGCTCAAGCCTGTAATCCCAGCACTGTGGGAGGCCGAGGCGGGTGGATCACGAGGTCAAGAGATCGAGACCATCCTGGTCAACACGGTGAAACCCCGTCTCTACTAAAAAAAATACAAAAAATTAGCTGGGCATGGTGGCACGTGCCTGTAATCCCAGCTACTCAGGAAGCTGAGGCAGGAGAATTGCCTGAACCCAGGAGGCGGAGGTTGCGGTGAGCCGAGATCGCGCCATTGCACTCCAGCCTGGGTAACAAGAGCGAACCTCCGTCCCAAAAAAAAAAAAAAAAAGATTGTTAAATTTTTCAAAATAAGAAGAGTAGAGAAAATAGATCACACTCCCTCATGCCCAACACCTAGCTTGAATAATTATTCATCTGTTTCCAGGTTTACTTCGACTACTTTTGTGTTGCCAAGGTTGCTTTTCTCACATTCTATTACTTCACCCCTATGCACCTCTAAATATAAGAACACCCATGCCTTCCGGTGGCAAAGCCCATGCTCTGCTCACTACTTCATAATGTACCCGGGGAACTCACCGGCTTCACCTGCACCTGCTGGAGAGGGAAAAGTTCTGGACAAGATGAGCTCTGACGCCCTTCTTGTTTTGAAATTTCTGGATTCTGGTTTTCGTAACCAAAGCAACATTCACCACAATGGCTTCTGTGTGCTGTTCTCACCTCACCTTTTGAAGTCACTCCCCCTCCTGTTTTTGACTCTAAGACTTTATAACTCATCAGCAGGTGAGCAGAGAAGCAAAGTTGGGGTGATTGGCAGAAATCGGATCAGGGTTACACGGTATAAAGAGACTGAGCACATCCTTCAGGTGTCGGCAAAGTGGGATCCCCAGAACAGGTTGGAAAAGAACCGACGTAAAAAATTACAAACACACTACCAAAGTTGTTATCTAAAGAAAATAAGAGCTTGATTGCTCTTTATTATATTTATTGTATATTTTTATCTTGAATTTTGAGGAGCATCATAACATTTGCAGTATCTAGAGCCTCTGAAGGACCATCCTGGTCTCTGTCGGTATGAAGAACTGACAATTAACGAAGTCATTGATTAAGAAAACAGAATTCCAGCAGTGCGGTCAGGTCAAATTAAAGATCCTATGTGTTCAGACGTTGGAAGAAGGATGTTCTAAGGCAAGCAGATGAAATAAGTTTCCCCTCCTGACAGCTTGGCAGGGCATCAACCTTGCAAGTGGGTTTGTTTTTTTTTTTGTTTGTTTGTTTGTTTTTTTTGAGATAGAGTCTCACTCTGTCGCCAGGTGCCAGGCTGGAGTGCAGTGGCGCAATCTTGGCTCACTGCAACCTCCACCTCCCAGGTTCAAGCAATTCTCCTGCCTCAGCCTCCTGAGTAGCTGGGACTACAGGCACATGCCACCACACCCAGCTAATTTTTGTATTTTTAGTAGAGACGGGGTTTCACCATGTTGGCCAGGATTGTCTCGATCTCTTGACCTCGTGATCTGCCTGCCTCAGCCTCCCATAGTGCTGGGATTACAGGCTTGATACACCGCGCCCAGCTGCAAGTGGCTTTTTAAAGGTTTATGGGGCTGAGACATTTCCATGTGCTGTGGCACCTATCACTTGGTAAACAATGTGATACACTGCCATGATCTCACTTGATTCATCAGCCATTCTAGGAGACAGGTATTAATAGCTCCAAGTTACGGATTAGAACATTCAGGTTGGATGCGGTGGCTCATGCTTGTAATTCCAACACTTTGGGAGACTGAAGTGGGAGGATCACTGGAGGCCAGAAGTTTGAGATCAGCTTGGGCCATGTGGCGAGACCCCATCTCTACAAAAATAAGAAATTAGCCGGTTGTGGTGATGTGTGACTGTAATCCCAGCTGTTAGGGAGGCTGAGGCAGGAGGATTGCTTGAGCCTAGGATGTCAAAGTTCCAGGGAGCTGTGATCACACCACTGCATTCCAACCTGGGCAACAGAACAACTCTCTCTCTCTCTCTAAATAATAACAACAAAGGCATTCAGCCTGAGAGATCAGCTGAGTTCCAGGATGTCCTGGGTATGTCCTGGGAACAGGGAAACTCAAATGTGAGTATCAGGTGTTGTCACAGTTGCAGGACGGTAGCTGAGCCTGACTTGATCCTCACAGTCCCTGAGGCAAGCTCCCTGTCTGGGAAGCCACCTCAGCACCTCTATCCATCCTTGCTACCTTCGGCAGCATCATCTAAGGTGCCTCATTCCTCATACATGGGTACGCTTGGGACACTGCCCTTGGGGGCTTTGACCCAGAGTCTCTATCTCCAGGACATGGGCAAATCGAAAGCTCAGCCTAGTGCCTTGGCCAGCGGGGCTGGAAAGCATACTGCAAGCCTGGGTCTATTCCAGCCAACGGACTTTATACCATGCAGAGAATCCATACCAGACGGTGTCTTGAAGAATCCAGTCCCAGGGAGCAGTTTATTGATCTGGCAGATGATTAAAAGACAGCAGAGATGAGCTCAAGCGTTGCTTTGGTTTTTCCATCCTGAGAGTGAATCTGACATCTCCTTGGGGGATCATCAGCCCCGTCTGCTGCTGCAGAAGAAGCAGATGACTCCTCCATGCAGCCGAAGGTCACAGGAATGTTCCAGTCAACGTCTTCTGGCTCAGTTCTGTTCTCAGTGAGACACCCAGGGGAGTGTCACGTTTGCCCTGGGTCTGGAGCATGCCAACACCTTGCTCCAGATCACGCCTGTGCCAAGAGAAATGCAAGTGCATTCATCCCACGTGCATTCATAAGGAGACATCTCGCCCTCTCCTCTCTCCTTATGGGATGAGGAGAATGATCACGGCATAGTCTGCAGTGTTTTATAGCTGCTCCGAAAGACACGGGGGAAAAATAGCTTGAGCTTGCATACATAGCAAAGAGAGCAGACTGTTTTCAGCAGTAGGGAGAAGGGATGGAATTTGGGCCGATACGTATGAAGGCAGCTGGAGTTGTCATTTGAAACAGACATCTCTGCTGTCAACCCTTGGGTGACCTAAGCTGTGCAGCAGATGACTCAGACTTGTCACTAAGTAGATACACTGTGGTTTCGGGGAAATTACAGCAGGTGAAATGCTCAGGCAGCAGATTATTTACAACCTGTTTCTAATGCGAGAGTTTCTACGGCAAGTGGTTTCGTGGACAAAAGTACATATTAAGTGGCTCATGTAATTGTCATGTTGGCAGTGAAATATAACCAGGTTGGATTTCAGCAGGACACCCATAGCAATGAAGCATGCTTCAATCTGATTAGAAAGTGAGCAGCTCTCTACTGGGACAAATTATACACTGCCCAGGCCAGCAAGCGGAGAACCTGAATAGCAAATGAATCTTGACAATTAACTTCTTCAAAGCAAACTCCCCATTCATCCACTTCTGCAGCTTCTGACATCCCTTAGGAGTGGGATGTATATGCTCTCCTACAGGTCACAGTACACAAGCCTGGAGTTACCAAAGCTGATTCTGCTTTGGAAACCTTGAGCGAAAAGAACAAGAAGGAGAAAATAAGGAGGAGACGGAGAAGGAGGAGGAAGAGAAGGAAAAGAAGAAAGAGGAATAAGAGAAGAAGAAGAGGAGGCAGCTTAAGAGCCTGCCATTTCTTGGTTCTTTTTCATTTAAAAAAGAGAAGGAAAAAGATAAAGAGAAGGAGTAAAAGACTTTAAATCCCCTTTCTTCCCTAAAATGTTCTGCAAAACTTGCCTACAGTAAATATGCTCCGTCCCAGAAAAGCTCTGATCCACACAGTTAAACTGGCTGCATGGAAGGGAACTTCCCGAGACACTTTTATGGGGACTAAAGGATAGATAAAATAAGCTTCCCTGCCTGCTCCCCACCCCC
>NW_022436993.1:12897-52833 GCF_009761245.1 Sapajus apella | reverse complement strand
CCCCCTGCTCCCCACCCCCAGCCCCCCCAACACTTGCACTGCTGGGTTTCGTCAAAGATAGTTGTAGTTACAGCTCATTAATCATCCTTCTCCCAGACGGACTCTGACAAGAATGCTGATAGCATCAGAGCCCCCAGGGAGCAGACCACAGAGGCAGGACGACGGTTGGGGGTGACATTCTCTCCAGCCTGGCCTGAAAGGCCAGCAGCCCAGGAGCCTGCTGTTTCTCAGCTCTTTTTCACAGACTGAAAGCTCAAGCCTGACTCAGGTTCGGATCAGTTGGGTGAGATCTCAGACAATGGGATCTTTGCCACCTGCACAGTAACAGCACTCGCAGGCCACCTAAAAGGCTGGCATAACCAAAACAACCAGAAGCCATTGGCATTCTTTATTAAAGGCATTCACTGGGGCTGGACGTGATGGCTCTCGCTGGTAATCACAGCACATTGGGAGGCCGAGGCGGGAGGACTCTTTGAGCCCAGGAGATTGAGACCAGCCTGGGCAACATAGGGAGACCTCATCTCAAAATTTTAAAGAAAGGCATTCACTGTGACTGACTTATGCTCTGGGTCTGCAAATTAGTTTTCACTTATCATTACATCAGCAGTGTGATTCTGTTTCTGGATGCCAGATGGAACCATTTGGGATTTAAATAGTGTGTATGCACACACACATACACACACACACACACACACACACTCGCTTATTCAGAGAAGGATGTGCATCATTTATATATTAACCCTAGTTTCTGAACCCAACACTGGGGTGTCTGGCACGATAAGCAAAAGTAATATTGTTTTATCTGGAAAAAAACACTACATATCAAAGGAAAAAATCAGTGGATAACAAATTGAGATCCAAAGCACCCCAGACCAGGAATTTCAGTACATATTTGCTTCTCTCCTAAAAAGACAGACCAATATTAAAATCATGTCAGAGTAAGACCCAACTCCAGTTTTTAAAGAGAAGCATCTTAATTTGTTCACAAGCATCTTTAAGTTGCAGAAAGGTAAAATGTATTGCATTTGGAATACACTGAAATGTACTGAAAATCTGGAGGCCATAGAGATTGGATGCCCACCTCATATCACTTGGGGAAGTCTCATTTTGTGACACCCCATTTAATATAGATTCCATTAGCCACCCTGTCAAAGACACTCATTTCCTTCCTCGAACACTAACTTTAATGGATACAATGTCAAATTTTGGCATCTGGAAGGCCTTATTTCCTTTGCCAGTCCTCTCTTTTGGGGAGATGGAGGGAGAGAGCCCAGACGGTAGGGGTGCGGGGGTTGGGATGGTGAGTTTTGTCTAATGTGCTAGATTGCCCTGATTTGGGGGTCAGGACCTACTATTCGAAGTTAGCCGGGATCTTGTGAATTTTCTGAATCAGACTAGAGGGGCTTGTGTGTGTAAGTCGTGGCCTGCTTCCCTTTCCAATTAAAGGAAAGATTTCAGGGGTGCATGTAGCTCGACCCCCTCTTTTTGTCACCCCACCCACTCCACCAGCCAGTGTAATTCCCGGCTTACGAACCATGTGTCCTGTGGAAGGACCACAAGCCACAAGCTGCAAGAGGGTTTCGCCCACAGTCCCACCTACTCAGCCTTGTTAAATGTCATGAAAAGTTTGTTTCAAAGCAAATCCCAGTCATTCGTATAATTGAAACACACAGAAGCTTGTCTATAAACAGTAACGTTGACAGACGATGTTGGGCAAAATATTAAGAGAGCCAAAGCTGCTTACGGAGATGGGCAAGTGACTTGCGGGGGGACAGACATGGTGACTCACGGGGGGACAGACATGCCACTTCGGCAGCAGAAGGCATTAATTCCAACAATATGATTCCACTACCAGCACCCTCACCCACTCTCCCGCCTTCCCACTCCTGAACTCCAGAGAAGTACAAATGCAAGGGGAATTTAAATGAAAGTGTTCAAAGGAAAAGCCATGGAGAAACCCTCAAGTGGACAAGTGGGTTTTTTTTTTTCCTGAGGGTTTCAGACATGTAACTTTCATTAGTGTTCAGAGCTGTCCTGCCTCAAGCCAGCTACTGAGCAAGTTGTGTAAATCCCCCTAAGGTATGAAAGAAAGTCCTCTCTTTACATTAAAAGGAAGAAAAATTTAACAACAGAGTCCAGACATGCCACAAGGCTTGCTTCATAAATAAAGAGTTTTATTTAAGAGATAAGGTGAACTCTGGGAATCTGTAACAGTTCCTTTCTGTGAGATAAATGCTATGGCATTTGTAGAAAATCAAACTCTCAGAGAAGTCAAGACTTTTCTTGTCAAAACAAGGAGATTATTTTCTAGCAACTAAGTTCATTCTCTTTGACCTTGCCTGCCATGAGGGTAAGGGAGATTTAGAGGAAGGGGGAGATTGAATGAGATAGCTAATGGGCAAAGAGAATGGGAAAGGTATTTAAATATTTCTGGAGAAGGCTGCTTCAGTGAGATGCTTTAGGAAAAGGGAAAAAAAAAAAAAAAGCATTCTCCATTACTCCCAACTGGATTGCAAAGATAGAACAAGATTATTTGGAATCACATTTTGTTTTTATTTGTGATCTGGACAGAAGGGTGATGCGTGAGGGCTGCCTCGTACTCCACAGCTGTGCTCCCCGCGTTCTGGAGCTGAAGACATGGCGGGATCTGGGGGGAAAGGTTAGCACTGAGAACACATTGCCGTTTCTTGCTCAGATGTGCTGGCAAGAGGGGCCCTGGCTTTGCCTTGTAAAAGTAGCTCGGGAGCAAATCATTAGCACATCTAACCTCAATATTTTGAAATCCAGAAACAACATTGAGTCATGCTGGTCATACTATAAAGTTTTATTGCATTTTTTTTAAGAAACAGAGTCAAAAACAAGCTGGGGATCATGTGAATTATCTCCTTAAATGTGTCAAGCCCAGGAATTTGGCACATGGATCAAAATGATGGAATGGAGCAGGGAAGCCACCGGGAGCATGTCATTCGAGGGAAATCATCTGGCCCCCTGGCATGCATGGCACTTTATCAGGTGGGGCGCCCCTTGTCTTAACCGCATACCTGGCACAGTGTCTGATCTTTGGAAAGCTACAGCTATAAATACCCTTCGTCCTATACTAAAAATAGAGACTCTTTAACATGAAGGAAGCCAGAGGGGACATGGATCAGCCGCTGATGACATCAACGTGTGTCCAGTGTCTGTGTCGTCCTGGCTACGTCTCTGTGAGATGGTGAAGCTGGGATCTTAGTGTTTTCAGGAGAAAAATGAGTGAACAAACTAATCCCCTTCTGGGAAAACTCGGGATGCATTGATGACTGGAACTGCTTGTCAACTTTTCCCAGATGTTTTCATGAGTCTCAAGGTCAACCTTTTCTGGAAACAGTCCAGCAATTTCACCCCAAGCTTCAGCTTTGGAAAAATACTCAGTAAACACGAATCCAGGGATGGTTCCTTAGCCTACGGCACCCAAGGCCATGAGAGCAGACAGTTTTCCAAGGTTCCCAGGCTGCTCGGGGGTGACTACTAAATCAACCATAATTCAAACTAACACCTTGAATAATGAGGAGCTCTAAACACATGAGAAAATCCAATAAAGTATTTTAGAAGACAAACAAGAAGACTTCCAGTAGACTTGCAGGGCTAGGCGCTACTACAAAGTTGGAGTAGTTGAATGAATATGATAGTAGCCCCAGAATGGACAAAGAAGTCAATGGACCAGAGCAGAATATTGGGACCAGATTCCCCCCAAGTTCAGTGTTGTATGATAAAGGTCTTTCTAAGCGTGACACAAGAGGTAGAAACCATACTAGAAAAAAACCACCAATGGGGATGCAAAACAAACCTATACATCACAACACACATACATACACACACACACACACACACACACACACACACACACAGAGAGAGAGAGAGAGAGAGAGAGAGAAAACAATGGGTAAAGGAGCTGGATATGCAGTTCATAAGAGAAGGCATATACACGGATGATAAAACCACGAAAAACCTCACTAATAATCAAAGAAGTGAAAATTAAAACCCTGAGTTATTCCAGGCATGGTGGCTCACAGCTGTAACACCAACATTTTGGGAAGTGGAGCCAGAGGATTGCTTGAACCCAGAGTTTCAAGACCAGCCTGAACAACA
This sequence comes from Sapajus apella, assembly GCF_009761245.1. Lineage (NCBI taxonomy): Eukaryota > Metazoa > Chordata > Mammalia > Primates > Cebidae > Sapajus > Sapajus apella. The sequence continues at coordinate 48,708 of NW_022436993.1, read as the reverse complement.
AAGCAAGACCCCATCCCTACAAAATAAAAATTAAAAAATTAGGCAGGAATGGTGGCATGCGCCTATAGTCTCAGCTTCTCAGGAGGCTGAGACAGGAGGATCGCTTGAGCCTGGGAAATCAAGCCTACAGTGAGCCATGATTATGCCACTGCACAGCAGCCTGGGCAGCAGACTGAGACCCCACCTCTTAATTTAAAAAAAAGCCGTGAGTTATTATTTGGCTCTTGTCAAACTGACAAGTACTTAAAATAATGCTAACGCCCAGATTGGGCAATGTAGAAAGGCAAACCTTTTCATACCCTGCTGGTGAGAATGTTAAATGTGTTCAAAGTAAGTTTTGTAGTTATTCTACTGTATTTGTCATTCTGTATTCCTTTCTAAGATAATTTGTTAATGATCACCGCTCTCTAATATAAATCTCATGGTGCTGGTATGAATCACCCAAAAGCCCAGATTGAAAGGACAATTGAGTGACATCAAAGCCATTTTCCTGGTAACTGGGTATTGGAATGGTCCTGTGGCCGTCCTATTTTGTGGCTGGGCATGGCAGCTACCCCTGGCTGGCTGTCCCAACCGCCATGTGTGAACCTCTTCCTCCTAGTTCATTCTGATCATAAAGGCTGTAAGAATCTCAATGCTTACTTTTCACACCTGTAGCCATGGTTGCCCATGTGATGTGAATGTAAAAAGAGCTGTAAAAAGAGATTTGTTACAGCTTCGGGGACAGTCTTTGCTTTTGTCTCGGGGGCCTCTTTTTTGCTTCTTCCCATCTTGACTGAGGAGGTAAAGCCTGGAGCAGGGACAGCCATTTTGTGACTGTGAGGCAAAGGCAAGAGGATCATAGAGACTTTAGCCCCAACACTGAGAACCTTCAGCAGTCCCCAATTTGCTTATTGTATTAAAAAAAAAATGAACCTGTATTTGTCTAAGATAACAGAAACCTAGTTCTCTACTACTTGGTAGCAAACAGAATTCCTAACTGATTGAGAAGTTCACAACTGTTAGAAAACATAACATAAATATATAATATATGTCAAATCCCTGAATACACAAAGGGGAGGAGCGAGTATGCATTCAGAAGACATTTGGCAGAGACACATTTTTATTTTTTAATAAGTATGCTATTTGAAATAAGATGCTTACATTCTAGCAATATTAGCTCATAAACAGCCACGCCTGAACATTCTGATTGAATCTTTCACTAAACATCTAAGAAGCTCTTAAGTAATTCTGGTATTAAAGTATCAAAAAATAATAGAAACATAAAATGTACATTTAAGAATGTTCATATTAACAGTATATTGTCAAAATTAAAATGGAGGAATCAAAAACCTAGATGTCTAACAAGAGGAGATTGTAAAATAAATAATGGTAAATCTATAAAATGAAGTCATATGTACCCATTAAAAATCATGTTGCAAAACAATATTTATTGGTACAAGAAAATTGTCACTATATAATTAAGTGAAAAAAGCAGCCTGCAATATGGAGTAAACACTACATGGTGATTTCTGTTACTGAAGACTGAGACCACCTTCATCTTGCTTCTCATTGCCTTCCCAGTGCCTAATATAAAGCTTGACATGTACCAGTGGTGTTTTTAATTTTTTTGTTTTTTTGAGACAGAGTCTCTCTCTGTCACCCAGGCTGGAGTGCAGTGGTGCAATCTCAGCTCAACCTCCACCTCCTAGGTTCAAACAATGCTCCTGCCTCAGCCTCCTGAGTAGCTGGGCTTACAGATGTGTGCCACCAAGCCCAGCTAATTTTTTATTTTTAGTAGAGATGGAGTTTCACCATGTTGGCCAGTCTGGTCTCGAACTCCTGACCTTATTATGTGCCCACCTGGGCTTCCCAAAGTGCTGGGATTACAAATGTGAGCCATCACGCCTGTCCTTAATTTCTTTTTAATGAGGTTGGGTGTGGAAGCTCACGCTTATAATCCTACACTTTGAGAGGCTGAAGCCAGAAGTTCAAGACCAGCCTGGGCAACATAGTGAGACCATGTCTCTACAAAAAATTTAAAAGTTATCTGGGCATGGTGGTGCACACCTGTAGTCCTAGCTACTCAGGAGGCTGAGGCAGGAGGATCACTTGAGCCCAGGAGTTTGAGTCTGCGGTCAGCTATAATCACACCACTGTGCTCTAGCTTGAGTGACAGAGAAAGACCCTGTCTCTAAAAAAACAAAATATAAAATATAAATGAAAATTGTATTAAATGAATTAAAATGTGAGAGAAATAGACCACATTATTGCTAGTGTTTTTCTTTCTTTTTGCTTTTTGCTTTGAACATATACATATCCTTTTGCTTTTTCATATTTTCCATTGATTTTTGCATTCAACATCTATGACTTTTTTAATTAGGAAAAGCTTAAAAGATAATTCACGAAATGAACTTTTCTTTTCTCCAATGCTGCTTTCACCATCGTGTCTCAAAAAGGTTTGCAGGCTTTATGACCCAAGGCCCCTTTTTAACATGGTCCTCATGGATGTGGAAGTGAACATGCGCCAGGTTGGAGCAGGCAGGCTGATTCCTCAGGGCCACACTGCTGCAGGGGACGGCCACCGTCCACGGCTTTCTCCACTGTCCACTTAGCCCTGGCCCTCCCAAGGATCTGCCTGCTGCTGCCTGACTGCTACTGACTCCCCACTGAGGGGCCACCAGAATCTCAGCCTTTCTGTTCACCACCCTCCTTTCTCTACACCCCATGGTCTGTCTCCTCTCGTCACCTATTCTCTGCCTGACAAAGTGACAACAAGCTATCATGAACAAGCGTTGCTTTTGTTTTTGTTTTTGAGACAGGGTCTCGCCCTCTCACCCAGGCTGAGGCGCAGCGGCATAATCATAGCTCACTGCAAGCCTCACTTCGTGGGCTCAAACAATCCTCCCACCTCAGCCTCCTGAGTAGCTGGGACTCTAGGCCCGTGCCATCACATAGCTAAAGTTTTCGTGTTTTGTAGAGTAGAGATGAGGTCTCACTGTGTTGCCCGGGCTGGGCTCGGACCCCTGAGCTCCACCAGTCCTCCTGCCTCTGCCTCCCGAAGTGCTGGGATCATAGGTGTGAGCCACCATTCCCAGTCTGTTTATTATTTTTTTTTTTTTTCATTTTTAATTTCTTCCCAGGGTAGTATTTGCAGCAGAAAATATACCTGGTATATCTCAAATTTAGCTAAAATGACAGAATGTGACAGTGAAGTTGCTCTGTGGAGGCTCCAGATGGATTTTAGGTTCTAAGACACTGGGTTGATCTCAAGTATGAAGGACAGACCAGGTCAGTTCCTGAAGGGTGAAGGCAATTGTGTTTTCTTCTTCTACTCTTTCAAATGCTCGCCACAGACCCTACAGCCTTGTGAAAGCCTATGGCTTCCCATCTCACAGAGAAAGAGAGGAAGGAAGGAAGGGAGGGAGGGAGGAAGGGAGAAAGGGGAATGGAAGGAGGGAGGGAGGGAGAAAGGAAGGAAGGAGGGAGGAAAGGAGGGAGGAAAGAAGGAAGAAAGGAAGAAAGGAGAAAGGGAAGGAGGGAAGGAAGGAGAGAGGGAAGGAGGGAGGGAAGGAGGAAAGAGCTGTTTGTTTCCTTCTTTCAGTCTCTGAAATGCTGGCCACAGACCTACAGCCTCATGAAAACCCCACGGCTTCCATCTCACCCAAGCAAACCTAGTGAGAACTCCCCACACCTCCTATGCTCCACCTCGGTTCCCACCCCACGGCCCAGCTGTCTGCCCACGTGCCGCTTGTCCAAGGTGCTCTCATGTGAACAGTGACTTCCACCCGCAGTTCCTGGTCTTCTCTCTGCACTATTCTATCCCCAGGGAAGAGCTCCCACAAAGCTGCACCCTGAAAACAGGCTCAGGAAGGGTGGGGGCCTTGTCATGGAGTAGAGGCACAGAGCTTTCCTCCAGCGCCATCTAATAAGCAGCTACTCTGAGGGCGTTATGCTGTGTGCTGGGTCAGAAAGGTGAACAAGGCTCGAGTCTTACCCTCAAGAGACCGACAGACCAGTGTCCCCAGTTGCCATGTCGCAACTTTCTGGGAACACTGGCCCTTCTCAAGGAGGGAGGCACCAAGGCACAGAGCATATGAGCAGACTGCTCATGGGGGTGCATGGCTAACCATTCGGTTCCTTCCTCATGCCAGCGTTGGATTAAGCAACATGAATGGAGGAAGTCAGAAACGACACAAACACTGCACCTGGTTTTCCTCTCCTCTAGCCTATTTTTTTAAAAATCTGTTATATATTTCTACACTGTTGGTGGGGGTGTAAATTAGTTCAACCATTGTAGAAGACAGTGTGGTGAATCCTGAAACACCTAAAGACAGAACCACTATTCAACCCAGCAATCCCATTACTACGTATACATGCAAAGGAATATAAATCATTTTGTCATAAAGACACACGCATGCACATGTTAATAGCAGCACGGCTCACAATAGCAAAGACATGGAATCAACCTAAATGTCCATAAATGATAGACTGGATAAAGAAAATATGGTACTTGTACACCATGGAATACTATGCAGCCAAACAAAATAATGAGGTTGGGCTGGGCATGGTGGCTCACACCTGTAATCCCAGCACTTTGGGAGGCCAAGGCTGGTGGATCACCTCAGGTCAGGAGTTCGAGACCAGCTGGTCTAATGTGGTAAAACCCTGTCTCTACTAAAAATACAAAAATTAGCCTGGCATGGTGGCAGGCACTTGTAATCCCAGCTACTAGGGAGGCTGAGGCAGGAGAATCTCTTGAACCCAGGAGGCAGAGGTTGCAGTGAGCCGAGGTTGTACCACTGCACTCCACCCTGGGCGACAGAGCAAGACTCTGCCTCGAAAAAAATGACATTGTGTCCTTTGCAGAAACATGGATGGAACTGGAGGCTATTATCTTTAGCAAACAAATGCAGCAGTGGAAAACCAAATACTGCATGTTCTCACTCATAAATGGGAACTAAATGATGAGACCACATGGACACGTAGAGGGGAACAACACACGCTGGGGCCTATCAGAGGGCAGGGGGTGGGAGGAGGGAGAGGATCAGGAGAAATAACTAATGGGTACTAGGCTTAATACCTGGGTGATGAAATCATCTGTACAACAAGCCCCCATGACACAAGTTTACCTTTGTAACAAACCTGCACATGTACCCCTGAACGTAACATTTTAAACAAACCTATTATAAACATATTTGTAAAAGCCACCTTTTTCCTACACCTGTACATTCTGCTCCTGTTGCGTCACCCGCTTCCTGACGCTGCTCATTTCAGCAGCTGTGAAAAACAGAGCACTCTGAAAATTGGCAGGGTTTCCCAGGCCCACTCTTGTACATGAAGTGCAGAGCTGTAGACAATGACAGACTATTCTGAATGTGCATTTGTGTGTAAACACGAGCACCATCATAACCACTGGCCAACATATTTACACAGCTTGCATGAGAGTGTGAAGAATTAAATTCATACACACATGCATCTTACATTAAAATATGTGCATGGACATGTAAAAGATGCCATGTGTGTGCTTATCTGTATCTATAACAACGCAGATGAAGACAAAGAAAGTGGTTGGCAATTTGCAGCAAGGAATTCTGGGACACTCAGGGCTGTACAGTAGGCAAAGCAAGCTGACTGTAGGGTAGGAGTCATCTGGATCGTGTTGCATGGACTCAGAGAGAAAGGAAGCTGCTAGCACCATGTAAGATGCTGAAACCTCAGGAAAGGTAACGGTATATGTCCGCACTCTACTGTAGGAAGCATTCCTAGCATCACTACCCTAAGACAGGCATGGTTGTTCTCAGAGGTAGATGCTGGATCTTCTTTGACACTATAAACATGAAATTTATGCTCATTTGAAAAATATTCTGGCTGTGAATGGGAGAATACAGAGAAACACTAGAGGACAAGGGGGCAAATTTCAGCAAATTAAAGAAAACAAGGGGAGTGTTTAGAGAGCACGGTAGTCTCATTAGAAGAGACTCTTTGCTTTGCTTTGCCTCTAAGGCAATCTGGAGTCTTCGGCAGTCAGTTTGCCAAGTTAAATGTTTTTTTCTGCTTTACTATTGACCCAGCAAGTTGCACGGTGCCGTTTTATTGAAAAAACATGTGCAAAGTGTCTCCTAAACAGCGGTGAGGAGACACTTTGAAAGCAGCCTGCTGCATGCTCTTGAAAGCAGCCACCAGCAGGGAGCCCAGTGGGGTTAACTGATGAAATGGCAGGCCGCTCAGCCTCCCGAATCATCGATTTCCACAGCCACGAATAACTGTGCAATCAGTCAAGCTCAGAATTAGCCTGACTTACCCCCATTTGTATGTGTGTATGTGTGTGTGTGTTTGTCTTGTATTTGGTCCCTAGTCCTGGGACCCATCTTCATTTCTGTACTTGTTTTGTTTATATTTCCAAAATGCAAATTTTGACTTTCTGCCTGGGGACACTACAAAGTCCTTCCTCACAAACACTGAGGCAACAGGAAATTCACAGATTTCTCACAAAAGGGGCTTTCAACTCCTGTTAGATAAAATGATATTCATAACAGGTTCCCAGAAAACAAAATACTTTTTTTTTGCAAAGTAAAGGAGATGTTAAGTTTGCCTAAAAAATAAGAGAAGCAGGGATTTGGGGGTCTCTTTACTGACTTTTTAAAAAATGCCTTACCCAAAATCTAGTGAATGTTAATAGAGCTTTCTAGAATTTTCTAGAACTTTCCACACAGAAAGTGTCCAACATTTTTCTCATGGTATCTTTGATTACATAACATATGATGATTCCAGGGCTATGCCCCTTTTTTCCCACCTCAAAAAAATGTTAAAGGCCGTTTTTTAAGAGGGCTTTCTTACACACCAGCCTTCATAGAAAGCTGATACAAAAGTTACGTCAAGAGAGGGTATGTATGAGGAAGAGATGAAAATTTTCCACGCTGACCATCTTACTTTCTTCACAGTCCTCACAAATCTCTGGCTAGCACATTTGTCAGCTTCAGCTTGTTTAGACATGAAACTTCTACTTTTTTTGTGGAAACAGCAGATGTTATGCTGTGGCATTGAGGATTGAAACCATTCATCTATCAATCCAGAATAGGCCCTCTATGCCTAATAGTACCTTCATTCTGCAATGTGGGACTCACTGCATCTGCTATAATCACTGCTACAAAGTGCTATGGGTGTCCCTCTTGCTTTTCAGGTGAGCCGAAAAGAATAGCTTGGCTGACTTCCAATCACAACTAGGAAAAATTTGATCGAGAAGGTGGGCCTTTAAGAGATGTCACCAATAGCCCTACCATTAGCATTCTCTCCTTTCTATTTGTGAAACAGTTTAAGCTATTTTATAATCAAAATCTCTTCCACACTGCTCCAGCATGGAGCCTGTAACTTAAAATACTAGTCTTCCCTACAAGGTTAAATCATAGAAGACTCATTGTTAAATAGAGAGTTTATTTGACAGGGACCAAATCCAGTGAATCATTTATTTTTTCTAGACACAGAGTCTCTCTCTCTCTCTCTCTCTGTCACCCAGGCTGGAGCACAGTGGCACAAGCATGACTCACTATAGCCTCGAACTCCTGGGCTCAAGCAATCCTCCCAACACAGCCTCCTTAGTAGCTGAGACTACAAGGGTAAACCACCATTCCAGGCTAATTCATTTTGTGGAGACAGAGTCTTACTACATTGCCCAGATTGGTCTCAAACTCTTGAGCTCAAGCAATCCTCCCACCTTGGCCTCCCAAAGTGTTGGAATTACAGAAATGAGGGACTGCGTCCGGCTTGGTGAACCACTATTAAACTTGAACATGAATAACAGAGAGAAGGCCTTAGAGGAAAGGACAGAGGGCTGTCAAAAAATAATGTTGTTGAGGCCAGGGCAAAGTTTCAAACAACATGGCTTTGTTAGGGCTCATGAGTAGGACAGGATGCTATAGCAAAGGCAGCCTAGGACCACAAGGGTATTCATTCAAATGCTGGATACCTCCAGGGGGATGGGTGGGAACAAGAATACCACTAGAGGAAGAGGTGAATGGTGAGACACCCAGAAAGCTGTCTGCCAGGTAATTCTCCCTGGTCTATGTTGCCCAGATAAAAACATTGCCTTTGAGATTCTTACATGACATTATTATCTCCAGACTTAGGGACACCTGGCCCAGGAGGGCGACTACAATCCCACCACCCTTTCTATTCCACAAATATTGCAGTTGGGTTTCTAGGTCTCCTCTCTAGGTGTTATGAGAGAGCAATGGAAATTAAAGTAACAATGTACATCCATCAACACTTTGCTCAAATTGTATTTCAAAACAATAAGCTCCTCCAGAAATGTTTTATTGCTCTGCAACATTCAGAAAAAATATATATCTCAGATGAAATGACTTTATGCTTCTATCAAAACAATATTCCTGGAAATATGTCAAAATCTATCCATTTCAAAGAAAATATTGATATGAGAATATCAAATATTAACAAAACAAATCATGCCATCTGAAGGAAAATAAAGAAATGAAACAGAACTAAGACTTTCATGTGTTTTTGACAGGAATATAATAGGATTTGGAGGGAGCTGAGTTTCTCTTTAAAAATGATGGAATCCATGTGAACACGTGTTAAATTCAGCACACTTATCATCCAGTCGGTGAAGTGGTTCCTTGGGAAATGAGATGACAAATGCGTTTTGGTGTCATAAAATGTACTTCTGGCTTTCTTCGGTTGGTATTTAATTGGCAATGAAAACACTTTCCACAGATTGAAACAGACACCTCAGGATCTCATTTATAGTCCATTGGGACAGGGAAGTATATGGCAGGAAAACAGTTTCAGCTTCCTTGGAAACGCAAAATGAACGAGAGTTTGCCAAGTCAGAAGTGTTTTGACAACCACTGAGTGTGGGGATCCTTAAGGCTGGTCGACATCAAGCTGTAGAGTGAACTCCCTGGGTGTGTTTGCGTGTTTATGTGTGAATATACATTGTTCTAGGCTATGGTTTTCATCACATTCGGAGACAGAGGTTGCAGTGAGCCAAGATCATGCCACTGCACTCCAGCCTGGGCAACAGAGTGAAACTCCGTCTCAAAAAAAGAAAAAAAGGAACAGCCTGAGTTCTAATTTGATTGCGCTGTGGTCTGAGAGGCTGTTATGATTTCCATTCTTTTGCATTTGCTGAGCAGTGATTTACTTCCAATTATATGGTCAATTTTAGAATAGGTATGATGTGGTGCTGAGAAAAATGTATATTCTGTGGATTTGGGGTGAAGAGTTCTGTAGATGTCTATTAGGTCTGCTTGGTTCAGAGCTGAGTTTAAGTCCTGGATATCAAGTCCTGGATATCCTTGTTAATTTTCTGTCTCGTTGATCTGTCTAATATTGACAGTGGAGTGTTAAAGTCTCCCACTATTATTGTGTGGAAGGCTAAGTCTCTTTGTAGGTCATTAAGAACTTGCTTTATGTATCTCGGTGCTCCTGTACTCGGTGCGTATATATTTAGGATCATTAGCTCTTCTTGTTGCATTGATCCTTTTACCATTATGTATGCCCTTCTTTGTCTCTTTTGATTTTTGTTGGTTTAAAGACCATTAGCACTCTCCCAAGACTAAACCAGGAAGAAATTGAAACCCTGAATATACCAATAACAAGGACTGAAGTTGAGGCAGCAATTAATAGCCTCCCAACCAAAAAAAGTCTAGGACCAGAGGGGTTCACAGCCAAATTCTACCAGGTGTACAAAGAGGAGCTGGTACCACTCTTTCTGAAACTATTCCAAACAATACGAAAAGAGGGAATCCTTCCCAAATCATTTTATGAGACCAATATCATCCTGACTCCAAAACCCAACAGAGACTCAACAAAAAAGAAAACGTCACGCCAATATCCATGATGAACAACAGATGCAAAAATCTTCAATAAAATACTGGCAAACCGATTGCAACAGCACATGAAAAAGCTTATCCAGCATAATTAAGTAGGCTTCTTCCCGGGGATGCAAGCCTGGTTCAACATACGCAAATCTATAAATGTAATCCACCATATAAACAGAACCCAAACCACATGATTATCTCAATAGATGCATAAAAGGCCTTTGACAAAATTCACCAGCCCTTTATGCTAAAAACTCTCAATAAACTAGGTATCGATGGAACATATCTCAAAATAATAAAAGCTATTTACAACAAACCCACAGCCAATAACATACTGAATGGGCAATCTGGCACTAGACAAGGATGCTCTCTCACCACTTCTATTCAGTATAGTATTGGAAGTTCTAGCCAGAGAAATCAGGCAAGAAAAAGAAATAAAGGGTATTCAATTAGGAAAGGAGGAAGTCAAATTGTCTCTATTTGCAGATGACATGATTTTATATTTAGAAGACCCCATTGTCTCAGCCCAAAATCTCCTTAAACTGATAAGCAACTTCAGCAAAGTCTCAGGATACAAAAATCAATGTGCAGAAATCACAGGCATTCCTATACACCAATAACAGACTAACAGAGAGCCAAATCAAGAGCAAACTCCCATTCACAATTGCTACAAATAGAATAAAATATCTAGGAATATAACTAACAAAGGATGTAAAGGAGCTCTTCAAGGAGAACGATAAACCACTGCTCAAGGAAATAAGAGAGGACACAAACAGATGGAAAAACATTCCATGCTCATGGTTAAGAAGAATCAATATCGTGAAAATGGCCATACTGCCCAAAGTAACTTATAGATTCAATGCTATCCCCATCAAGCTACTAATGACCTTCTGCACAGAACTGGAGAAAACCACCTTAAACTTCATATGGAACCAAAAGAGACCCCACATAGCCAAGACAATCCTAAACAAAAAGAACAAAGCCAGAAGCATCACACTACCTGACTTCAAACTATACTACAAGTCTACAGTAATCAAACCAGCAAGGTACCGGTACCAAAACAGAGATATAGACCAATGGAAAAGAACAGAGGCCTTGGAGCAATGCCACACATATACAACCACCTGATCTTTGAGAAACCTGATGAAAACAAGCAATGGGGTTAGGATTTCCTGTTTAAGAAATGGTGTTGGGAAAACTGGCTAGCCATGTGTAGAAAGGAGAAACTGGACCCCTTCCTGACACCTTACACTAAAATCAACTCCAGATGTATTAAAGACTTAAACATAAGACCTAACACCATAAAAAACCTAGAAGAAAACCTAGGCAAAACCATTCAGGACATAGGCATAGGCAAGGACTTCATGACTAAAACACCAAAAGCATTGGCAACAAAAGCCAAAAATAGACAAATGGGACCTAATTAAACTCCAGAGCTTCTGCACAGCAACAGAAACAATCATTAGACCGAACCAGCAACCAACAGAATGGGAAAAAATTTTTGAAATCTACCCATCTGACAGAGGGCTAATATCCAGAATCTACAAAGAGCTAAAACAGATTTACAAGAAACATACAAACAAACACATTCAAAAGTGAGCGAAGGATATGAACAGATGCTTTTCAAAAGAAGATATATATGAGACTAACAAACATATGAAAAAATGCTCATCATCACTGGTCATTAGAGAAATGCAAATCAAAACCACATTGAGATGCCATCTCACGCCAGTTAGAATGGCAATCATCAAAATACCTGGATAGATGCTAGAGAGGATGTGGAAAAATAGGAACACTTTTACACTGTTGGTGGGAGTGTAAATTAGTTCAACCATTGTGGAAGACAGCGTGGTGCTTCCTCAAGGATCTAGAAATAGAAATTCCATTTGACACAGCAATCCCATTATTGGGTATATACCCAAAGGATTATTAATCATTCCATTATAAAGACACATGCAAATGTATGTTCATTGCAGCACTGTTTACAATACCAAAGACCTGGAACAAACCCAAATGCCCATTGATGATAGACTGGACAAGGAAAATGTGGCACATATATACCATGGAATACTGTGCAGCCATGAAAAAGAATGAGTTCGTATCCTTTGCAGGGATATGGATGAATCTGGAAGCCATCATTCTCAGCAAACTGACACAAGAACAGAAAATCAAACACCACATGTTATCACTCATACGCTGGTATTGAACAATGAGAACACATGGACACAGGGATGGGAGCATCACACACTGAAGTCTATTGCGGGGGGAACTAGGGGAGGGACAGTGGGAGGTGGATAGCTGGGGCGGGATAACATGGGGAGAAATGCCAGATATAGGTGATGGGGAAGAAGGCAGCAAACCACATTGCCATATATGTACCTATGCAACAATCCTGCATGTTCTTCACATGTACCCCCAAACCTAAAACATGATAAAATATATTTTTAAAAAAAAAGAAAGAAAGAAACCTAAAATATGGAAGAGAATCCAGGAAACATAGAGAACAGGTTGAGATCCTCTCTGATGAGCCTAATTGCAATTCCAAAGGTACAGAATGTACAGAATGGTTGATAGGGTGGCATTTTTGAGAATGTGATGGCTTCACATTTTCCTGAATTAAAGGGAAAAAAAAGAGTGTTCATACATGTAGTGCAGGCCAACTGTGGACAACATAAAAAAGAAATAAAACCACACCTAGACATTTTGCAGTGAACTTATAGAACACCAAGGAAAAAGAAACAACCTTTAGAAGTTATAAGGGAGAAATCACAGAAGAGCTACACACTGGTAACAGTAAGAGTCCTGTCTTAGTTTTCTGTGCTATATAAAAAAATTACACAAGCTTAGCAACTTAAAAAAAACACACATTTCTTATCTCATTGTTTCTGTGGGTCAGGAGTTTGAACATGGCTTAGCTGGGTTCTCTGCAAGGCAGCAATTGAGGTGTCAGCCCAGGCCAGGTTCTTATCTGGAGGATAAATTGGGGAAGCATCTGCTGCTTCCAAGTCCACTCAGGTTGTTGGCAGAATTCACTTCCTTGTAATTGCAGGATGCATGGCTACTTGCATCTTCAAAGCAGCAAGGAGAGCAAGACTCCAGAACCAGTCTGCAGTCAGTCAGTGTTACATGACGCAATGTGATCATAGGAATGACATCTCATTACTGTTGTCATATTGTATGGGTTAGCAGAAAGTCACAGGTACAACCCATGCTTAAAGGAAGTTGATTATATAAGAGCTTGCACACCAGGAGGTGAGACTGTCGAGTCCACCTTGAGGTCTGCTTGCCATAGGCAGTAGACATCTCACCAGCAAGAGATACCAGAAGAAAGCAGAGGAATAGCCTCAAAGCGTTGGAGAAAATAATTGTCAGTCTCTCCTGGGAGGAAATTTCATTTAAATTGAGAGCCAAATAAAGTCATTTTCAAACACATAAAAACTTAGAAAGGTGATTACTCTTCCTGATTTTTAAACAATATTTTAAAATTATTTTAAGTAACAGAAACAAAGATATTGGTAAAATATGTTGACGTGGCTAGCTACTGATATTAAAATGTTAAATAATTGATTACATTTTGTCTTTTTAGAGATTGACCTAAATTTCCAGCTAGAAATATCATGAAGATGGGGAGATAAGATGGAAAGGAGGAGGGAATGCATGCTAACCGACTGACAGAGGCTTTGCTGTTCAGAGGAAAGAGGGGCTGGATAACTTTAGATATCATTAGGAAAATATAAAATAAAATGTATACATTAAAACCAAATTCACCAAAAAGTGAAGGAATACAAGTTGTAATGTTCAAACCAGCCTAACGAAGGGGAAAAAGCAGATTCAAAACAAGAACAATCAAAAAAAATTTTTTTTTTTCTTGAGATGAAAGAAAAAAAATGCTGGAGTGCAATGGTGTAATCTCGGCTCACTGCAACCACTGCCTCCCAGGTTCAAGCAATTCTCCTGCCCCAGCCTCCCTGGTAGCTGGGATTACAGGTGCACACCACCATGCCCAGCTATTTTTTGTATTTTTAGTAGAGACGGGATTTCGCCATGTTGGCCAGGCCAGTCTCAAACTCCTGACCTCAGGCGATCCACCTGCCTCAGCCTCCCAAAGTGCTAGGATTACAGGCATGAGCCACCACGCCCAGCCAAAAATAATTTTTTTAATCAATTCAACAAATGTCAAGAAAGTAGTAAAATATACGCAAAGAAAAAGCATGGTTCAAAAAAGGTAGCAGGAAGAAGCCCAATGTGTCAATAAACACAATGAATAAATGTAACGTGGTTATACTCACCTATTAAAATATGCTGATTATAAAAGGCACAGTTAAAACATCTGGGGAAAGTTTAAAAATGAAAGAGTTTTTTAAATTCATGAATTTCCAAAGCACCCTATTGCTTAGCTGCTGATTCTCTAATGTCTAATGAAAGATTTGATGAAATTGCAGATTCCTGGGCACTGCCCCAGAAATATTGGTTCAACAAGTTTGGTTTTCTAAGCCAATCATCTGGATAATTAGCAAATTAGCCAGTTGTTTTGGATGAAGGTGACCTGAGTACCAAGCTCTAGAACGTTCAGATTCTGCAGCAGCCTTCAGCCTAGCCATCTAAACCTTCCCTCATCGGCTAATCTTACTTTTTTCGGTTTAACTTTCCCTGATCTCCTACAAACCACATTTTTCCTTTTACTGAGAAAAGAAGGTAGGCGTGACTTTGTTAAAGGAAAGGTGTCCAGATCTAGACCCCAAGAGAGGGTTCTTGGATCTTGCGCAAGAAAGAATTCAGTGCGAGTCCATAAAGTGAAAGCAAGTTTATTAAGAAAGTAGAGGAATAGAAGAATGGCTACTCCATAAACAGAGCAGCCCCAAGGGCTGCTGGTTGCCCATTTTTATGGTTATTTCTTGATGATATGCTAAACACTGGGTGGATTATTCATGTCTTCCCTTTTTAGACTATATAGGGTAACTTCCTGACATGGCTATGGCATTTGTAAACTGACATGGCGCTGGTGGGAGTGTAGCAGTGAGGACCGGTCGCCATCTTGGTTTTGGCCGGCTTCCTTTTTTTCTTTTTTGTTTTTGAGATAGAGTCTTGCTCTGTAGCCCAGACTGGAGAGCAGTGGTGCAATCATTGCTCACTGCAACCTCTGCCTCCCGGGTTCCAGCAATTCTCCTGTCTCAGCCTTCCAAGTAGCTGGGATTACAGGCACCTTCCATCACGCCCAGCTAATTTTTGTATTTTTAGTAGAGGTGGGGTTTCACCATGTTGGACAGGCTAGTCTTGAACTCCTGACCTCAAGTGATCCACCCACCTTGGCTTCTCAAAGTGCTGGGATTACAGGCATGAGCTACTGCACCCTGGCTGGCTTCTTCACTGTAAACTGTTTTATCAGCAAGGTCTTTATGACCTACATCTTGTGCTGACCTCCTATCTCATCCTATGACTAAGAATGCCTAATGATCTTGAAATACAGTCCAGTGGGTCTCAGCCTCATTTTACCCAGCTCCTATTCAAGATGGCATTTACTCTGGTTCAAACATCTCTGACAACCTGTCTAGTTTACTGCTTCCCAGGCTTAAAGCTACAAGAGTAGGTCCAGGATGCTCTCTAGCCATTGTTTCTGCAGCAGCAAAGATGAAAGTCAGACAAACTAAGCCAAAAAGTGCTGAACTGTGATGGCTAGTTCCTTAGAGGTTTATTAGACTTTACTTTCCTCGGACATTGAGAAAAGTATTCAGCTGAAGTCCATTAAGCAAATTAAAACACTGGAGAAAAATAAACATAGATTGAGGTAGATAGCAATTTTATGAGAGAAAGGAAGCAGTTAGTTCTAACAAAGCTCCCGTCTGTTACTTGGACTCGTAGATGCTCTTAAAACTCTTAAGATACTGTTCTCTCCAAGATAGCCTGCTGGCAGTCATAAAAGAAAGTTAATGGAATTTTTTTCCCCACAAGTACAAAAGCTGGTACAAACTAAAATAAAAATATAACCACATTGTTTCTTAGTGCAATTCCTGACACCAAGCCATTTGTCCCTGTGGCTCCAAACAGGGAATTAAATACTATATCCAAGACTGAGGTATATTGTGCACATGCCACATAGCGCTTGGACTTCAGGTGAAACCAAACCACACTGATATACAGTTCGCCCAGAGTAGAAACATATATGTTAGAGAATCACTTCAAATTCATACTTCAGGGCAATTCTTAGCAATATCTGAAAAACAAGACATTTTATAATATTCCAAATCTTTAATAATGCAAAATTTTTAAAAAATGCACACCTATGATGTGCAATGCTGGGTCTATGACACATGCGAGGAAGATGAACAAAAGTTTTCTATGCAAATCACCTTTCTTGCAGATGAGTTTGTGCATTTATTTTAGGCATTTAAAAATAAAGTCACCACTTGGACTTTGTCTCCAAGGCAAGGAATATTCCCTCAGGGCAATGAGCAATGACTCTCAAAGCTCTATGCATGCATATTTTCCTAAGGGACAGGGGTGAAGCCAGCGTTAGATTTTTCCATTTCACATTCTGTGGCATATTCAGAGGCCTTGCTCTCTTCCTCACCTTGCCCTGAGGTTATGGAAACAGAGCCTGGTGCCAGCCTCACTCTCCAGCAGCTCCACACACACGGGCTGGTTTCTCTCCAGGAGACAGGGCTGCAGAAGATGGAGGAGGTGAGTTCTTGGATTTTCTAAGCCAAGTAAATTCAATACTTCAAAGCATCCTTACTATGTAAAAGGCTCAAGCTTTCTAAATACTGCAAAATTCTTTACTACCGAATATTTCCAGCCTTGCTTCATACTGAACATATATGTGCATAATCACAGACATTGCACATTTTCAAAGAAATCAGGGGGGACCAAAACCCCTGAGTCATCTAAACCCATTAAAAGTGAGAACTATTGTTTTGCAGAAATGTCACAGTATTTTTTAAAGGGGAAAAAAAGCAAGTTGTACTAATTTTGTAATAGATAAAAGCACAATTTCTTCTTTTATGTCCAATTAGTCACAAAGGAGAGCGTCTCTGAAACATAAACGGCCAGATTCTCCCTAAGCCCAAGTAAATATCTCCCCAAAATGCCCACAATAATCTCAAAGCTAGATGCTGATTTCTTGGCACTGAAAATCAAGTTCAATCTGATTATCCTTCCTAGCAGGGCATGGGAAAGGCATAACCAGTTTAAATCCACAGAAACCCCAAACCTCATTTTTGCCAACCATTCTAACATTGCCTCCCTTGACATCTTACCCAAGAGCTGCCTTAAAAAAACAAAACGGGCTAATTTGGCTCCTTCTGCGCCGTCTTTTCTCGCTGGTTAGTGAAGATACTAATGGCAAGCATTGCACAGAAACCAGAGACAAGAGGTTCAAATACTCCACAAACCAAATTACCAGCCAAAGGAAAACTCTAAAGCATCAAGAGTTTTCCCAAACCTCCAAATGAAATTAGAAGTAATAACCCCGTGGAAGTGCCCATGATCTTTAACGTTTGTGGAATGTTTGGTTGAGTTAATATCAAATATGAACACATCTGGGTTAGCAGGCAGAATTCCCACTCAATCCTGGAGCCTTGACTTTTCTCATGAAACCACATTCGTGGCAGAAAATCTGCTGTGAATACCCCGATTTGCAATTAGTATTATCTCCTGTTAAAAAGACTATGATGTATGTAGCAAAGTGTAAAATTCCGTGCTGTGTAAAATATGAGGTGTAATTATAAAATGGGGAGCTCAAGGGGCGAGAGTGCCTTCTCAAATGGGGCTGGTGACCTACTGCTCCTGGAGTGGATGATAAATGGGGACCAGCCTTCTGAGCTCGCAGGGGTTTGGGATGGCCAAGGGGATTGATTAAAGTAGATGCAGAAAGTTTTTTTTGCAAAGATTGTGAAGAAAAATCACAGTTTCTAAGGGGAACAGAATGCCTTTACTCTACGTCAGCCGCTGCGAGCAGACGAGCGCTTCTCAATCGCAGCTGGCCCTTGAACACCAGGGGTTTGAACGGAGTAGGTCCACTAATCTTCGAATTTTTTTCATTAAAAGTTGCTAATAATAAGCCTGCCTCTTCTGCTTCCCCTTCTACCTCCTCCTCTGCCGCCCCTGAGACAGTCAGACCAACTCCTCCTTCCCCTCCTCAGCTTACTCAACATGAAGACGACGAGGATGAAGACCTTTAGGATGGTGCACTTCCACTTAATGAACAGTAACTGTATTTCTTTTCCTTATGATTTTCTTTTTCCTTTTTTCATTTTTTCAGAGTCTCACTGTGTCACCCAGCCTGAAGTGCAGCGTCATGATCACAGTTCACCGTAGCCTTGACCTCCTGGGCTCAGGTGATCCTCCCACCTCAGCCTCTCAAGTAGATGAGACTCCAGGTGCAGGCCACCATGCCGGGCTAACCTTTGTATTTTTTGTAGAGGTGGGGTCTCACTTTGTTGCTCAGACTGGTCTTAGTTTCCTGGGCTCAAGTAGTCGGCCCACCTCAGACTCCCAAAGCGTTGGGATTACAGGCATGAGTTGCCACAACCAGCTGTGATTTTCTTAATAACATTTTCTGTTCTCAAACTTCTTTTATTATAAGGATACAGTATAGAATACATATAGCCTACAAAACATGTGTTAATCAACTATTTATGATGTCGGTAAGGCTTCTGAGGAACTGCATTAACTCCTCTTCCCGGGTCCACAAGGGACGCGGTTTTAAAAGCAAGAACTTTCCAGCGACATGCCTGACCTGTCTTCTTTCACATCTCCATCCGGGAGCCTAGAGTTCTTCCTCTAAATTTGGTGGCATAGGAAGGTAGGCTGCCCAGGCGAGCGCCCTTTATTTAGAAAGCCCGCAAAAGGCTATGGGAGGACTGTGGGCCAGGCAACCAATCCAGCGTCAGAGTCAAAAATCAATCACTCCAGCGGAAGTTTGAAGGAACTCCTCTCATGGGACAAGAACTTGAATGGGGCGGGAGTAACTCCAGAGTAAAAGTCCCTCTGCCCCTCACCTGTGTGGACTCACTTCTGGATCCCCTCCCACAGCATCGTGGGAGATCCCCCCCCCCCAATAAATCGCTTTTCTGCAAAACTCGATGGCTCCAATATTTACTTAAACGAGCCCACCACACCTCCAGGACCTCTTACCCCATTCCTGGGGCAAGAGGGGCCAAGAACTTGGAACACCCAGTTACACTTCAGGCAATAGTAGGCCATGAGCTGTTACATTTGGGGGAGTCAAAAGTGATACATGGATTTTTGGCTGTGAGAGAGTTGAGGCCCCTCACCCCATGTTGTTCAAGGATTGCCGGTAATTTGAATGACGGCTACTGGGCAATGGCAATAATTTGCTCTTCTTGTTTAGAATTGTGCTAGATGATTGCTATATTCACAAAGGAACATGACGTGGGTTTTCATTTTACACTCATTGAGCTGGTGTGTGGACAGTTGCATCTCCGTATTAAATGAAAGTTTATTATTATTATTTTACTGACTAAGCTCCCATAGCCATGTCCTAGTAACTCAATATCCATTAAGCTCTGACTGGGTGCCTGACACTAGGAGCCTCTTTCTCAGAGCAAATCACTCAATCACAAATATTCACTCAACAAGCTCTTACCAAATGCTTAACTTGGCGCCAAACTTTGTGCTTCACGTTAAAAATGCAACAAAGTAACTCCCTGGGCCTCAGCTTTTTTTTATCTGTAAAGGAAGGTAGTAGACCACAACAATTTTGGGGGGTTCCCTCCTGTTTTTAAAAAAGGAAATCTCATTTTTTGTTTTATTACTTGTTTATAAATAATTATCTTTAATTTATAAACTTCAAGAATCTAGATTTGCTATTGTGACTTCTCCTGATTCTAACTTAGACATTTGAAAGGTCACCAGAGAATTCCATCCTCACCGTTGGAGCTTGCCAGCACTGGGAGATCAGTGTGAACTGGAATTTTCAACATGTGCTTACAAATTACTGCAAACCCCAGATACAATAAACACATAAATGCGAGAGAATTGAGATCCTTAGAATCGTTCTCATAAAACGCCTTTCCCACTTGATAATGGCAATATAATCAGGATTCCAGCAGAGACGGCCCTCCCGTGGGAGGAGGAGCTCAAGGTTGGAGGCTATGGGGTTGATGCCTCCTGTCCCTCTTATCTGGCTCAAAGCAACAACCATTTGCCATTGACAGGAGCCGGCAGTTGTAAGCCTGCTGGGTTTCTGATTTTTCTTATTCTGGGAGTGCACGGTTGGGTTAAATCATGGAAAAAGTCATGCCACACAGGCATTTTCCTTTGAAGAAGTTAAGGAGAGTTCAGCCACAGTGCAAGTTCTTTCTCCATTTATCTTGGACTTAAAAAAAAGTTGGAAATGGCTATAACATGACATGCTGACATATGAGAATAAAAACGGGAAAGAGTTGCAAAGATGTTGGCAAAGAAAAGAGGTCTGCCAATGAGTGGGCATTTGTAGGAAAAAAAGTAGCAAAATGCATCGGGCACAGGACTGAATGTTCACACACACACACACACACACACACACACACACACACACACAGTCACTCACATACAGACACACACATAGCAAGACAAATTCTCCAAGGGCTCTAGCATCAAGTACTGAAGAAATTCCTGGGGTACCACATAATGTGTGTTATCCTACTGTCTGAACTGCGCCTTAAGGATTTTGGAGTGTTTGGGATCCTGGAAAATTTTCTGTAAGAGTTTGGCAAATGTTAAAAATGTCAAGGAATTGAAATAATTTTTAAAAGACCCAGTGCAAGATGAGTGTGGCATGGAAGACGCTGAAGGATTCATGTCGTATCCATCCACCTGCCTCCAGGCTGGGCAGAACACACCTGCAGAAAAGCTGTTTAACTCAGCAGGCTTGAAAGGAGCAGTTCTTAACATTGCGGAAGTCCCATGCTATTTTGAGAATTTGGTCAAATTTAAAGAAAAATGATCAGGAATATCTCCACTTTGCATACATTTACAGGTTTTCAGATCATCTGAAGCCTTGGACCAAGAACTCCTACTCTTATTAGAAAATATCCCTAGACCTTGTTGATAAATGAATCTTTATGCTGAAGGGCCTCACATTTCTCCACCAAAATAATTCAAACCTACCTGATACTTTTGCCTAAGACTTCATTTTTTTCCACCATGGGGGTGGGGTAATACTAATATTCATAGTAGTGATATCTCTACTAATGTTCATCATAACCATGTACGTTGAGCTCTTGTCACGTGCCAGGAACTATTCCAACAGTTTTCATGGTAACAATTGGTAATTGGCAGGGCACAAGTTTATATCCTCGAAATCTGATAACAGAGCTGGCACTCTGAAACTTCTAGATTCCTCTACCCTTGAAAATGTTTCTTTTCTATGCATGACAATGGAAATTGTTAAACAACATACACGTTAAAGAACTATAAAACATGCTAAAAACGAGTTGTCTTTTTTTTGAAACAGGGAATCACCCACCACACTTGTCACCTCCACTGAAGTGCAGTGGCACGATTGTACCTCACTGTCACCTCGAACTCCTGGGTTCAAGACACCCTCCTACCTCAGCCTCCTAAGTAGCTGGGACTAGAGGTGCACACGATTATGCTCAGCTAATTTCTCGATTTTTTGTTTGGTGTTTTTGTTTATTTGTTTGTGTGTTTTGGTAGCGATAAGGTCTCACTGTGCTACCCAGGCTAATCTTGAACTCCTGGCCTCCAGCTATCATCCTACCTTGGCCTTTTAAAGCTCTGGGGCTGTGAGCTTGAGCCACAGTGCCCAGCCTTAAAGAAAAGCATTTTATCCTTTTTCCTTATCATTTCAAACACTCTAGATGGTTACCTAGGGTTTTGGTCAAAGTGTACATCCTTTTGTGAGGATGGACTACTTTGCAGTTCCAGTGGCCAGCTGCCACCCACCAAATTCATGATTGGAACCCTGCAAAAATCTAAGAAAGAGTGTCGTATTGACAAAGTATGCTGTCAAGATATATGGGTAGGTCTCAAATGACCACTGGAGTAATCCAACCCATTTGATCACTTTTAAAAACATCTGGAGGACAAAAGCCAACTCCTTCCTGTGATACAGATGGTACTTCTTCTGTGTTTGAATTTTTGAAATAAGCTTAACCAGCAATGGTAGTGTCTATCGTATGAGTCTAAAATAGTGGAGGTGGTAGCCAAATATATACATTGGGGTGGGCCAAGGCTTATGGCATGGCAATGAGGTTTGATTTCCTATAAATGCATCTCTGTGTTTATAACACATTCCATTGCTCTGTTAATCCTGGTGGTACTGTCTTAGTACCACTGTACTTACCCAGTGCAGTTGACTTATAGATGCATTACATCTGGGCACCCTTGAAACTTAAAGCGTGTGCTACAATCCCCAAAGTTCCCTAGAGTAGTCTTAGACTCAGCCCTATCCGTCACCCTAATGGTGTAATGACACCCCTAGTGGTCTATAATAGTGTCAGAAACTGACTAGTAGGAGTTCATTGATTTGGATTAAGGGGGTGGGTTTTTTTGCTTTTTAAACAGATTTGAAACGAAATCTTATTCAGAGCCCAAGGATTCAAGCTTCTCCCACTTTTCCTACACCCACAAAAAGTGGAGCTGGAAAGCAAGTTGGATTGCCCTGGGAACAGGAGTGGGTCTGTCCACTCCCCAGGGTGGCTCAGACCTCCTGGTGTGAGGCCTCGGGGGGCAGAAGGATCGGTCCTAAGGCAACTTCATGGGGTTTTAGTCTCTTAAAGAACTAAAGTGTTCACAGTCTGAAACTGGTTTTGGGGGAAGAAAGCCACTGAACTTTGAAGATGTCTGAATTCACATTGCAATTCTTTTGAGGAAAGTTACACATTGAGTCAACCTCAGTGATTAATTACCAATCGTAAATTCGTTTGTCAAGTGGGCCAGCTGAACTCACAGGAAAGGGGCCATCCACAGTGTCAAGGTCAATAGAAGATGGAGAGGACTAGCTATTTCAGATTTTCTCACACTTTAGTCAGCATTGGAATCATCTGGGGAGCATGTCAAATCTCAGATTCCTAGGCCACCACACCCCTAATTCTGATTCTGCACACTTAGACTGAGATCGAGAAAATTTTATTTTAACATGTTTTTCGGGTGAGGTTCCCAGGCTGGTGGTGAGAGCCACACTTTGAAGAACACTGGTAAAAACACTGCAGATCCATTTATGGGAAATATCCACAATAGGCAAATCCATAGAGACAGAACACAGATCAGTGGGTACCAGGGCTGGGGAAAGAGGGAAATGGGAAGTGAATGAATGGGAACAAGATTTCCTTCTGGGGAGATGAAAAAGTTATGGAACCAGAGAGAACTGATGGATGCGTGCTGTGAATGTACTTGATTACTCTGGACTGTATACTTTCAACTGGTTAAAACAGTACAGTTTATTTAATATCTATTTTACTACAATTTTTTAAAATAAACAAATAAAAACACTGCACACATTTAAAACCTCTGTTTCCATCATCACCACTGAGCTGACCAAGTCTGTGTTTGATTCGCTCCCTGTTTCTGCTTAGCTCAGCTTTGTGGCTGCTGTCTCCGTGCAGGTAAATGTGTAAGTCAGCTTAGGAGCTTGAATCTTTACACCTGTGCTGTCTGGCTCTTGTGTCTTCATCTTACTTTCTATGGCCCCAAGAAAAGAGGATTGAGAATAATGTGTCCGCTTACTCTTTTTAGTTTACTGCAATATATGGCTGTTTAGATGGCACAGGATATCACCAACGAGGTTCCATTTTATACGAAAAATAAGTAGGATCAGACTATATCAGTAGAGTGAAATTAATATGGTTAATTTGATTAGAATAAGACCTTTAAATAATAGAACATTTACAATAATTTATCATGGGAAGAGGAGTGACTTTGAAAACTTTCTGTGGCGCATGCATGCTGGATTTCTCATTGGTAAAGTAATTACAGTCATTGGCGAATGTAGAGATTAATCAGTTTTATTTTACAGTAATCATGCATTTCAAATGTGCTCACCTGTTCTGTGATAAGCGGCTATCAACAGTATGCCAGCTAGATTTTTAAACTTATTTTGGAATCATTTTAGATTTATAGAAAAGTCGTGCAGAGCCTAGAGTCCCACATTCCCTTTCCCAGCTTCCCTAACATGAACATCTCACACATACACAGCACGTTTGTCAAAACCAAGAAATTAACATTGGTGCAATGCATTAACTGCAGGCTTCATTCAGATTTCACTCGTTTTTCTAATATTGACGTTTTTTCATCCCAGGATCCAATCCAGGACACCGCATTGTTTTTAGTTTTCATACTTCCTCAGTCTCTTCCAGTCTTCAGCATTTTCTCAGCCTTGCTTTTCTTGACTCTGGCACACTTGAGGCGCACGGGTCAGGTATTTTGTGGATGTCCATCCTTTGGGGTTTTATTAATGTTTCCTCATGATTCGAGTGGGGCTATGGATTCTGGGGGAAGAAAGCCACAGAGGGGAGGTGCCCTTCTCTCACGTCCCACAGCGGGGCCTGCCTCCTCCCTGGTGAGGTCAACCTCGATCACTTGGCTAAGATGGAGTCCACCGGGTTTCTTCAGCAGCAAGTCACCATTTTCCCCTTTCTGTGTTCTCTCTGCGGGAAGCAAGTCGGTCAGTCCAGCCCCTACTCACAGGGTGGAGAATTAGGCTCCGTTTCCTGGAGGGGGATTATCTACACTGACTACTTAGAATTCTTCCGTGAGACAGACTTTCTTGTCCTCAGATGTTTATTTATTCAATCATTTATTTATATCAGCATGTCCTCATACATATATTTATTTTATTCTCTGAGTTAGAACCCAGTGCTATCGTGAGTTATTTTGTTGCGCGATTGTCCCAGTTTGGGCCACCGAGAGTCTTTTCAGTTTGTTCCTGTGTCTCTTTGATATGTGCCTCCCCGACCCGCAGCGTATTATTCTCTGCACCAACAAAATACTCCAAGCTAATTTTGCATTTTCTGGGACTCAGTCCTGAAATCAGCTTATTTCTAAGGAGTCCTGGCTCCTTTGACTGGAGAATGAAATTTGAAGCAAGTCTGTGTGTTGAGAGTGCTCATTGCTACTGGAGTGCCACTGCTTCTAGATGGACAGATTTATATTCATGTCTCAACTCTAATCCAGTATCACAGAGTTCAATTCTAGTCTTTCTCTTTTGCTTATTTTTAACTTCTCTCTCTGACAGTGTGAAATCTGGCTCCCATTATCTGCAATTTTTTTTTCCCTCATTTGTTTAATGCTAGTTTACATGTAGTTTCAGAATTGCTAGCACTTACCCAAATGAGAAGGGAATTCAACTGGAGTATAGTGTTTATGTACAGATTGTTTTGTCCGTAGACTTTAAATATTCAGTCAAAACACTATTTTTTAAAGTTACCTGGATCCACATCTCTTTTCCCACTCTTTCAGCAAGGTTATGTCATACATTTATAATACTGTTGGGTCTTTTCGTCACAGACTGAATTCTATCCTGGTATTCCCCAACATCCTGGATGATTTTTTAAAGTTTGCATACAATGAAGTTCCCCCGTTGTTGTATATGTGTCTGTGGGTTTTGACAAATTTGTGAAGCCATGTATCCACTCCCCGAGACCATAGAGAACAGTTCCATTGACCTAAAATAAAATAGAACACGTGTGGTTCCTTTGTAGTCAATTTCTCCTCTGACCCTTGACAATCACTGAACTGTTTTCCATCCCCATAAATTTTGCCTTTTCTATAATGTCACATATATGGAATTTTATAATACGTAATACGTCGTCTTTTGGGTCTGGCTTCTTTTACTTAGCAAAATGCATTTAAGATTCATTCACGTTGTTGCGGGAATGAAATGACTCATTCCTTTAATTACTGAGCAGTATTCCATTGTATGGATTAGACACAGTTTTTAAATACATTTGCCTCTTGAAGGTCATCTTGGTTGCTTCTAATTTTTAGTGATTATGAATACAGCTTCTGTAAACATGGGTTAGCTTGTTTTTGTGTGAACGTAAGTTTTTGATTCACTTGAACAAATACGTAGGAGTGTGTTGTCAGTTTATACGACAAGTCTATGTTTAATTTTATGAGAAACTGCCAAACTGTTTTCCAAAGTGACTGTACCATTTTACATTTCCACCAGTGATAAATCGGAGTTCTTACGGTTCTGTGTCTTCAGCATTTGGTGTCATCTAATTTATTTTAGCAATTCTAATTAGTGAGAAGTGATATCTAATTGTGGTTTTAATTTACACTTCCCTGGTAACAATGATATTAATCATGTTTTCATATGCTTATTTGTCATCTATATAACTTCTTTGAGGTGTCTGGTCAAATCATTTGCTTATTTTTTAATTGGGTCATATGCTTACTTGTGGTTGAATTTCAAGAGTCCTTTATATATTCTGAATACAAGGCTTTTATCAGACATTGAGTTGTAAATATTTCTTCCAATCTGTAGCTAGTCTTTTCATTCTGTTAACAATGTCTTAAAAAGGGCAAAATATTTAAATTTTGATCGAGTCCAACTAATCGTTTTGTTATTGTTATTGTTCCTTTCATGGGTTGTGCTTTTGGTGTTGTATCTAAAATTTCATTGCCAAACCCAAGGTCCTGCACATTTTCTATGTTTACTTAAAAATTTTCATTGTGTCGCTTTTTACATTTAGGGTTTTGATCCATTTTGAATTAATTTTTATATGAGATATAAGGTATGTATTCTTCAATATACCTTGTTTTATTTTTGTTGTTGTTTCTGTTGTTTTGCGTATAGACAGTCTTATTTTTGTACCATTTGTTGAAGGGAACATCATCTTTCCATTGAATTTAATTTGCGTCTTTATAAAACGTTAGTTGACTACACATTTGCAGCTCTATTTCTGGGCTCTCTATTTTGGTCCACTGTTCTATGTGTCTATCTTTCCGCAAATATCATTCTGTCCTCATTACTACAGCTTTACATTAAGTCCTAAAATCAAGCAGTATGAGTCCTTCAATTTTGTTCTAAATACCTTTGCCTATTCTAGTCCCTTTGCCTTTTCATATAAATTTTAGGATCCTCTTATTGATATTTCCAAACAATTTTCTGGGATTTTAAATGGAATTCAATTAAATCTATAGATTAAATCTTAATAATATTGAATCTTCAAATTCATGAATATGGTATATCTTTTCATTTACTCAGGTCTTCTTTGATTTTTCATTTATCTTATAGTTGTCAGCATATATATTCTGCACACATTTTGTTAGGTTTAAATTTAAATACTTCATTTGTGTTTGTGTACTATTGTAAATGTTTCTTTTTGTTTCATATTCTCATTTTCTGTTTTTAGTATATAAGAATGTAATGGCTTTTATATATTTACCTCATTATCTGAAAACTTGCTAAACAAGCATTTTTGAAAAAGAAAAAGACAGTCTGTCTCTATTTTCTCACTGATTGTAAAATCCCTATTTCAAAGCATTTTGAAAAAGATGTTTGAAGAAAAACCTATACATTTTCTTATATTATAGACAGTTCACAAGAAAAGATCCACAAATGGCTTCTAAAGATTAAAAAAAGATGCTCAAGCAACTTGAAATAACAAAAGCTGAAATTGAAACTCTGCCGAAAACTTACGTTTCATCTCTGATATTGACAAATATTGAAACATTTGATGACACAGTGTACTATCTTCCTGATACAAGCCCATGTGAAAGGCAATTTGGCAAATATCTAGCAAAATTACAAAATTATACCCTTTGATCCAGCAAGACATTCTTGCAAAGGTAAATGACACATGTATAAAATTACTGGTTGTAATATGTTTATAATAGAAGAATAAAATAGACTAAGTGTGCATCAATATGAAATTGGCCAAGTATGTTACGTTGTATCTGCACAATGTAATGCTATATGAACTTAAAAATACATTTCAACAAAACCTTTGCATTACTGGCAGATGGATTTTAAGAAAATGTAATGATTAGTTAGGTGCAGCCAACAATAAAGTTCTACTTAGATCTACATATTCCAATGAGAATTCATTTCAAATGTGTCACTAAATCTGAACATTGAAATAAATAGACCTCAAAAACAGCTCTTTAGTTATTGATTCGCAAGATGTTAGGCCAAATTTTTTTAAAATGATGAAATCATATTACAAAAATATTTTATTAATAATAATTTGACTATAGTAGATAAATGTGCTGTTAATATATTTTAATGTCAATTTCACCTCTATGTTGCTCATTTTCAAATTTTAGTTTTGTGTATGTTGATAATTTATGTAGCATATTAGTACAGAGGTACAGAAGTATGATTTATAATGTAATATACATCTAAAGGGGACACATGCTTAACCTTGTTTATTAATGGAGTCTGTGATAAAGTTTGCAGACTGTTGACTTAGAGAAGAGCTCTCACTTGGATGGGAGGCCCTGGCCAAGCTGTGTAGTGAGGAGGCTGTTGAGGGGAAGAGAGAAAAAATGAAGGTTTTAAGGCCCAGAAGACAGTTATCACCTGCCTCAGAACACAAGCGAGCAGGATAACATGGCCTTTAGTCCCAGGAAGTAGAATTCTAGCATCTCTAGGTGGTGAGAAACAAAGGTGTTAAGAATTTTTCTTTCTCTAACATTCTAATGAAAGGTTCTTGAGCTAGGAAAGGATTACTCGTGCCTTGTAGGAATCAGACATGGCTTCAGGGGATGCGGGAAGCTCACCTGAGCTGCCAGTCACAGACTGAGTAAGTAGAGCGTGCTTCTTCCGCAGACTCGCCTGAGAAGTCAGCCTCTGGGGCAGGCACCAGGAATCTGCATTTTCAGTAAGGCCTAAATTACTCTGATGCCACCCGTCCCAGAGAACCAGCAATGGCAGGTTCTTGAAGGATGTAGAACATGATGCTTGGGGTTACTATTGCTGTGGGTTTTCTTTTGACTTGTTTGAGATCAGTAACATTCTAAGTCAGGGGATGGAAACCCACTTTATTTGTAAGCTGTGCATTTTTTTTGTTTTGTTTTGTTTTTTTGAGACAGGGTCCCACTCTGCTGCCCAGGCTGGAGTTCAGTGGCACAATCACAGGTCACTACAGCCTCAACCTCCAAGCCTCAAACAATCCTCCCACCTCAGCCTCCCAAGTAGTTAGGACCACAGGCACACACCACCATACCTGGCTGATTTTTGTATATTTTGTAGAGACAGGGGTCTACCTTTGTTGCCCAGGCTGGTCTCAAACTCCTGGCTTCAAGTGATCTGCCTGTCTGAGCCTCACAAAGTGCTGGGATTATAGGCATCAGCCACCATGCCCAGCCTAAGCTCTGCGTCTTAAACCTCGTTTGTCTGCCTCTCACAGCTTAACACAATGCTGTATGCCACGGACTGGCATGCTTTCTCTGAAAAGGGCCAGATAATAATATGTTAGGCTTTGTGGTCCATACAGTGTCTAACACAACTACTCAACTCTGCTGCTGTAGTTGGAAATCAGCCATCAATATATTACCAAATGGGTGTAGCTGTGTTTTGATAAAACTTTACATACAAAAGCAGGCCTGGTTTGCCCACCTTGCTATTCACATTTGTAATGTACATACCCCTCATGAAGTGCAGTTTCTTACCTTATTGCTTAGTCACCTTAGAGCCCTGCTTGTTACTCAGGGTGATGGCCTTGCTGATGAATACTAGCCCTGTTTTGGGCCTAGGCTTTCAATGCAGGAATCCAGCCCCAGGGAAAGAAACCAGTGACTGGAGAAGTTTCTAGGCATATGCAGAAAATGACACGGGATGAACACATGGATGAACATCCAGTTCAGGATCCCAAGCAGGTGTCAGAAATTTCACTTCACCTTATTCCAGCAAGGCTGTCGTGTTTGGGGAAGACATCATTCCAAGAGTGGAAGAGCCTTTGTGGGAAATGAGGAGGCAGCAGGAGACGGCGCTCTTGATCCTACTGCCATTTCACATGGTTCTGGGGGGCCCTCTTGATGCCCCTCTGCTCCCCCAGGCGCTGTGCTCTTTTCCTGAGGCATCGTCATCCATCCATCCTGCTCCCCAGTCAGGTGCCAGGCTTTTAGGAGGCCCCCAAGCACTGGTGGTGAAGCCCAGCAAAACAGTGCATTTGCAATCTCAGATAAAACATTGGTATTTTGGAAGCAACATGCCCACATTTGGAAATGAATCAAGAAAAGAAAATGAAAGATTAGGTGCTTCATCTTCACCCTTCAATAAACCCCCAAACAATAAACCTTCAAGTTGTCCATACAGCCCCATGGGTCTTTCATCTCTGGATGAAATGGGGTGTCTATTTCTACACATCCAGCTGATCCTTGAACAAATGCAGGGTTCAGGGGCGGGTGCCAAACCTGCCCAGCTGAAAATCTGCATGTAACTTTCAACTCCCCAGAAACTTAACGACTCATAGCCTACTGCTGACTGGAAGCCTTACCGATAACATAAACAGCCAATAAGCACATATTTTATGTTCTATGTCTTCTGTACTGTACTCTTACAATAAAGTAAGCTAGAGAAAAGAAAATGTTATTTAAAAAGCATAAGGAAGAGCAGACACGTTTACTCTTAGTTAAGTGGAAGTGGGTGATCGTCAAGTCCTTCATCCCGGTTGTCTTGGCACTGAGCAGGCTGAGGCGTGGGAGGAAGGGGAGGGGTTGGTCTTGCTGTCTCAGGGGTGGCAGAGGCAGAAGAAAATTCCCAAAAAATGAACCCACACAGTTCAAAGCCATGTGTTCAAGGGTCCGTGGTATAGGGAATGTTTCACCCTTGTATTCTATTTTCTATTCCTAGAATTCAAATAGAAATCCTAAAAGTTTCACCTGGATGTGTATTAAGGAGGGTTAATTTTTTCACTTGCTGAATCCTGAGAACACAGCGCTGACTTGGAAGTCACTGTAGGGAAAAGCATTAGGGAAAGAGCCTGTAGTCGCGTTCCTTCCCTGCACTGTGGAGTGGCCAGTTTTCCCTGATGGTGGCTCTGAATGACCAAAGTGACAGGCAGCATCTAGGCAGGGCTGTGCA
Source organism: Sapajus apella (assembly GCF_009761245.1). Taxonomy (NCBI): domain Eukaryota; kingdom Metazoa; phylum Chordata; class Mammalia; order Primates; family Cebidae; genus Sapajus; species Sapajus apella. Next base: position 17,895 of record NW_022436993.1, on the reverse strand, counting down.
CAGTCTCCACCACTGGATTTCAGAGTTCCCGAATCAAGATCGTCTGACCCGGTCTCCTGCTCTTTGGCAGGTTCTGTCTCCAGCAGGCTTTGAGGATGAAGGCTGCGGGCCTTTTGACCCTGATTGGCTGCTTGGTCACAGGCGCCGAGTCCAAAATCTACACTCGCTGCAAACTGGCAAAAATATTCTCGAGGGCTGGCCTGGACAATTACTGGGGCTTCAGCCTTGGAAACTGTGAGATTCTTTCTTTTCGGATTTCTTTCTGTCCTTGACCTCTGCCCTGAGATGCTGAAGGTCCCGGCCACACTCCCTGCTGCGTCTTTCCAGCGGTCCATGCCCTGCCCACACCGCACCCAGGGCTGGCTGCTAGCCTAACTGTGGCTCTCTGGGTCTCCTCTCCTTCCTCCCCTGCCCCTGATTTCCTTATTCCTGGAGTCCTGTCCTCAGGACACCATCAGGGAAGGGAAAATAATGCCACTTCTGCTGGCACTGTGGGGAGGGCACCTGACTTTTGTCTAGGCTCAGCTCCTAACTGGGTGTCCAGCTTCAGGTGCCCCCTCCCAGCCCCCATGTGCCCCTCAGGGTGCCCGCCTGTCCTGCCCCGCCCCGAGGTGTGTTGGGAGGAAGCAGTCAGGGAACCGCGATCGGGAAACGCACCCTCAGACCAGGCTTAGAGCAAGCGATGCACTTCTTTTGCTGGCGTTTCTGGCTTTGCCCCTCCAGGGATCTGCATGGCATATTATGAGAGCGGCTACAACACCACGGCCCAGACGGTCCTGGATGACGGCAGCATCGACTACGGCATCTTCCAGATCAACAGCTTCACCTGGTGCAGACAAGGAAAGCTGCAGGAGCAGAACCACTGCCACGTCCCCTGCTCAGGTGAGGCTCTGACTTTCCAGTGAGCTCCAGGGAGAAAGCCGGCAATGGGATCGCCACCCACGTTTTACTCTAACTAAAATGTGGAGTTCAGACTTGCAAATAGTTCTGTTCCAGATTGGTAAATTATGCAACAGTTTCCAAAGTGGCACTCAGGATCCTGTGGTTGACTTGTCCAAAGATGACTTATTCCATGTAGGAGAGTTTTTATGAAGCCCTCCACTAAACCAGGGGAATGGACAAACGACCCTACTGCCCTTTCAGGTTACAGGTATTTGATGTCTCCAGTAAGAAAAAGGAAGCTGCCTGCCAGCTGCTTTCCATAAGCAATTCGCTCAAAGGATGCAGTTTGTAATTCTTTGTGCATATTGAGATGAATACACTTTATGTTTCTTTCTTTCTTTTTTTTTTTTTGAGACAGTGTCTCACTCTGTTGCCTAGGCTGGAATGCCGTGGTGTGATTACAGCTCATCGTAGTCTTGCCCTCTAGGGCCCAAGCAATCCTCCCTCCTCTGGGTAGCTAGAACTACAGGCACAGGCCTGACTGTTTTTAAATTTTTTTGTAGAGACATAATTTGGCTATGGAGTCTTGCTATGGAGTCCCACCTAGGCTGGTCTTGAACTCCTGGCCTAAGGAGATCCTCCTGCCTCGGCATCTCAGAGTGCTAGAATTATAGATGTGGGCCACTATATTTAGCTCGCCACATGTCTTAAATTAAACTAGAACTCACTTCCACGTTTTTTACTTTAGTCATTCTAGAAATCCATATGAGTACAGCATTGAGGATAACAAAATATGTCAGGCATGAATTCTGCTTTACCAAACTTCCATGTGACATGAAAGAGAAGAGAATATGTGCTTACATGAAGCTAAATGATGTGAGCAGGAGTGCACTGAGTGTCATGGGCTTCAGAGGAAAGTAACGGTATTAACAAACCATGGAAAGTTCTGTAAACATGGTGATATTTGACCTGAGACTTAGAAGATGGGAAAGATTTGACTAAAGAGAGAGAAAAGCTATCCCAGGCCAGGGGAACAGCAAAAGCAAAGAGGTGCCTGTAGGAGGGTGCGGGGCGTGAGCAGAGAGTAAGGAGAGGCTCATCCTTCTGTAACAAAGTGACCTGAAGAGGAATCACCAGAAAGGCAGGTGGAGAGGCTAATGACCACCTGAGCGTGAAGGGCCTGGAGAGCCCGGCTAAGAGGCTTGCACTGATTTCTGCCTGCAAGAGGAAGCCAAGAGAGGTCAGTTAAGTAAGCCCTGCTTCAGCAGGATCAATCTGCAAGAGGGGTGTGGGACGGATTAAAGCAGAGGCCATTTAAGTGTCACTGCAGTTACTGAGCGAAGTGCCACAAAAAGACTGAATGACGGTCACAGTTGGTGACAGAAGACTGAAGCCAGAGATGCTGAACAGACAGAGGACAGAGCTCAGTTGAAGTCATCTTCTCTGTGCTCCCTCTAGAGTGTAAGTCCTCTGCGGGCAGAGAGTTCTGTTTCATTCACTGATGTATCCTCAATGCCTAGAATGGCGTCTGGTCATTGCAGGAGCTCAGTAAATGTTTATTGAATAAATGGAGAGAATGAGGAACAAGAGTGAAGTCAGAGAGAGAGTCATAAAATATTCTATTGCAAATTCTTTCAGGACAGAAAATAAACTATTTTAACTTCTCTTTGCCACATCCAGGAGTCCCCCACTTATTGAAGGGGGAATATATCCCAAGATTCCCAGTTGATGCTGTAACTGCAGATAATATCTAACCCTGTATATACTGTAATTTTTTCTATACATAGATACTGATGACAAAGCATAAATTATAAATTAGTCACACTAAGATGTTATCAACAATCAATAGTAATGGGATAATTATAACAATATGCTGTAATAAAAGGTATGTCAGTGCTTTCTCTCTCTTACTCTCAAAATGTTATATTAATAAAAATAACCAACCACTTTTGACTGTAAATGAAAATTTGGAAAATGAAGTAATCAGCATATGGGTTTAAATGTTTGAATGATTGAATAACATGTCAGTTTACCTAGTACATTGTCCCTACGCTAACATTAATAAAGAATGATCACTACCTCCTGAGATACATCTCCTGATTATTAGTCAGCCTTTAATTTAGAACATTCCTTTGTTAGGCCAAAATCTGTCTTTTTCTAGCCTTCTATACCAATCCTAGTTTTTCCTCCTGGGTTTATTCAAAACAAATTTGCTTTACGTTACACATAAAAACGTATTAACTGTATGCAAATGATTTATAAGTATCTCTCATCTCCAGTTTCTTATCTTCTGAGCTAAAACATTCAGTATATTCACTTTCCCATAGGCATGACTTTTGAACCCTTCCCTGTCCTGGTCAATCTTATTAGCCTTCCCTAAGAGCTCACCAATGGAGTCTCTCAGTCAAATATGAGGATTAAATGTGTGCATTTAACTCCCATGGTGGGCTGACCCCACCTTCCAAATGTCCACTCTCTAATCTCTGAAACTTCTCACTCTGTTATCTTACATGACAAAAGGAGGTTTGCAGATGTGAGGAAGGATCTGAGCTTCGGCAGGGGAGATTATCCCTGACCATGTGGGTGAGCCAATCTAATCTTATGAGTCTTTAAAAGCAGAGAATCTTGCCCAGCTGTGGTCAGAGACAGATCCAATGACAGAAGAAGGAAGAGAGATTCAGAGTGTGAGAGGGTCTCGACCCACCATTGCTGGCTGTGAAGATGGAGTAAGGAGCCGTGAGTCAAGGGATGTGAGTGGTCCCTAGAAGCTGGGAATGGCCCTCAGGTGACAACCTGCAAGCAACAGGGATCTCAGTTCAACGCCCACAAAGAGCTGAACTCTCCTGAATCCCAAATGAGCCCAGAGCCTCCAGAATGGAAAACACACCTGTCAGCACCTTGACTTCAGCCCTGTGAATCCCCGTCACTCTTCCAGCCTAGAGAGCTGTCAGCAAATTCTGCGGTGTTTAAGCCGCTAAGTTTGTGGTAATTTGTTAGGGCAGCAATAGAAACCCAACACACCTCTCCTCCCTCTTGGGGTCCTACTAAATTAACACTAAAGGGGTTCAAGAATCAATAAGATAAAAAGACAAATCCACAAATACAGGATAAATGGAAGAGGAAACTATACCAAAACATTTAGAAGCTGGAAAGCAGAAGGCAAGTGGTGACTAATTTAGTGATTCAAGAAATCTAAATCCTAAACCAGCAGTGGGAAATCTGAGACGCAAACACGGAACCAACACAACAACAAAGCTCAGAAATCAGTAGCATCTGCTACGTCTGGAAGTTGGAGTGAAGATAAATTTAAAGTTCCATTAAGGAATAGTTAGAAAATCCAATTCCTTCCTGAGGCATTCATCTACTGACTGCTCCTCACCCTGGCAGAATACTGAGACTTCTCCCTCTAGGTGAGTGAAGTGGAAAACCTCTCAACTGAGAGACCTCAACAGCCTTTGAGGGCGAGAGCTCCAGACCACAGACATGGGAAATTAAGTTATAGTTTCTGTAGTCCCAACCACCTTCTCCACTCAGATTTCACAATGATAGCAGCCAGGACTGACTTCCCAGATGAGATTTTCTTCTAGAGATCTGGCCAAATTGAAAAGAAATAACCAATGATTCTGAGTGGAACTCCCCAGTGAACAAGACTGGTCAAACCTCCCTGCAGTGAGATCTGCAGTTGAAAATCCCCACCTCTGAGCACAGGGCTCTACCAGCTTTTAGTGTCCCTCTCTTAAATGGTTGCAGAGAGCCAGGGATCACCAGACTTCAGAGGAATGACAGTGACATGAAAAAAATGAGGCAAAAACCAAACAGATAAAAGTTTTTGGGCCGGGCGCGGTGGCTCACGCCTGTAATCCCAGCACTTTGGGAGGCCGAGGTGGGTGGATCACGAGGTCAGGAGATCAAGACCATCCTGGTCAACATGGTGAAACCCCATCTCTACTAGAAATACAAAAAATTAGCTGGGCACGGTGGCACATGCCTGTAGTCCCAGCTACTCAGGAGGCTGAGGCAGGAGAATTGCTTGAACCCAGGAGGCAGAGGTTGCGGTGAGCCGAGATCACGCCATTGCACTCCAGCCTGGGTAACAAGAAAGAAACTCCATCTCAA
>NW_022436993.1:0-12797 GCF_009761245.1 Sapajus apella | reverse complement strand
AAAAAAAAAAAAAAAAAAAACCTTTTTGAAAGCAGAGGTTATGCAAGGAAATGAAAACTTTGAATTCAGAAAACTATCATTAATATCTTCAGACAGGTAAGAGAGGATGCTTAGATGAAACAAAGCAAGATGCCTTTTTTGAAAAAGATAAAGGAAATTTAGGCCAGGCATGGTGGCTCACACCTGTAATCCCAGCACTTTGGGAGGCCGAGGAGGTGGGCGGATCACGAGGTCAAGAGATCAAGACCATCGTGGCCAACATGGTGAAACCCCGTCTCTACTAAAAATAGAAAAACAATTAGCTGGGCATGGTGTCATGTGCCTGTAGTCCCAGCTACTTGGGAGGCTGAGGCAGGAGAATTGCTTGAACCCAGGAGGCAGAGGTTGCAGTGAGCCAAGATCATGCCACTGCACTCCAGCCTGGCACCTGGCAACAGAGCAAGACTCTGTCTGAAAAAAAAAGAAAGAAAGAAAAAGGAAACTTTCAGAGAACCAAATAAAGAGCCTTTGGAAATTAACAATATGATAACAGAAATGGAAAACTCAATAAAGTCATAAGAAGATAACATTGAAGAAATCACTCTAAAAGCAGAATGAAAAAAAGAAAGAGATAAGTGGAAAATAGGAGAAATAAGAATGATAAAATAAATGGATATAAAAATATGTTTTAGCAGGAGAGAAGAGAAACAGTAGATAGGACACAACCTTTAAAAAGCATTTCCAGAACTAAAGAGCATGTGATTTCCATTTGTAAGGTTCATCACATGACCAGTACAGTAGTCACCCCTTGTCTATTGTTTTGCTTTCCATAGTTTTAGTTACTCAGGGTCAACTGTGACTCAAAAGTATTAAATGGAAAATTCCAGAAATAATTAATAACTTTTAAATTGCATGCCATTCTGAGTAGTGTAATGAAATCTTGCACCATTCTGCTTTGTCTCACACTGGATATAAATTATTCCTTTGTCCGGTGTATCCACACTGCATACACTACATGCCCATTAGTTACTTAGTAGCTGTCTCAGTTTTCTGGCTTAAAAAAAAAAAAAAACATAGCATATATAGAATTTGGTACTATTCATCATTTCAGAAATCAGCTGGGAGCCTTGGAATGTGTCCCCTTTGGATAAAGAGAAACTACTGTACAATTGATTATTCTACACTCACACTCAGGAACAGCCTCATCCAATTTCAGAACACTATAGAAAAACAGAATATGCAACAGGCTTCCATTTTAAAAAGAAAGTGTACCACACAAAGAAATCAAGCATCAGAGTGACATCAGACTTCTCAACCACAACACTGGAAGCTAGAAGAGAATGGAAAAACGTCTTCAAAACTCTGAGGGAAAACCATTTCCAATATAAAATTCTGTGCTACCAAATTATCAATACATTTTGAGCATACATTCTATGAGTACATTTTCTGAAAACCAAATTGTTAAATTTTTTGCTTCCTGTATCATAAAGAATCCTGGCTGGAAGACAGAACAAACACAAACTGGGTAACTGGAGGGGAATGTTAATAAAGACTTTACTTTCAAAAATCTGATCAAATCATAGAAAAAACATGGCAGTGGTGAAGTGAGGGATAGGAATCACAGGCCGTTACTACCCACTTGCCCAGAGAGGAATGAGTTTTTATTATAGATTCCTAGTTACACCTCATTATGGTCAGAGACTATAGTTTACATCAGTGGCCCCCAATCTTTTTGGCACAAGGGAACAGTTTGTAGAAGGCAAAGTTTCCATGGACCAGGGGGAGGAGGATGGTTTCAGGATGATTTAAGCACATTCCATTTATTGTCCACTTTATTTCTATTATTATGACAGTGTAATATATAAGAAATAATTATACAACTCACCATAATGTAGAATCAGTGGGAGCCCTGAGCTTGTTTTCCTGGAACTAGACAGCCCTTTCTGGGAATGATGGGAGACAGTGACAGATCATCAGGCATTAGATTCTTGTAAGGAGCGTGCAACCCAGATCCCTCGCAGGTGCAGTTCACAAAAGGGTTTGCACTCCTGTGAGAATCTAACACAGCCTCTGATCTGGCAGGAGGTGAAGCTCAGATGGTAATATAAACAAGGGAAAGTGGCTGTAAATACAGATGAAGCTTAGCTCCCTTGCCCGCTGCTCACCTCCTGCTGTGAGATTTGTTCCTAACAGACAATGGACTGGTATTGATCCGTGGTTTTGGGTTGGGGACCCCTGGTCTGTATGGTTCCAAACCTCTAATACGTCTTTAACCTTATTTTACAGCACAGCAAAGCCATCTTATGGTGAATGTACATTTGAAAAAAAAATGTGTCTTTTATATTTGGTGGGTAGATGTTCTGTAAATGACTGTTATTTCCTTTTTGATTTTCTTAGAACTTACTAGATAGTTCTTAGCAGAACTATCATATAGTGAGAGATACATATTGAAATTTGCAACTATCATTTTAGTTTTTTCTATTTCTCCTTTCAGTCTTGTCCATTTTTGAAGCTTTGTTGTTAGGCACATATTCATTGAGGACTGTTGTGTCTTCGTGGTGAATTGACCCTTTTATCACTGGAGTCCATGTTTCTCCTTAACTCTGGTACTATTTCTCATCCAGAAATCTGCTTTATCTGACAGCAGTATAGCCCACTCTTGCTTTCTTTAGGGAAATCTTTGCATAATATGTTTCTTCTTTCCATCCTTTTACTTTTAACTCATCTGTGTCTTTATATTTAAAGTAAATTTCTTATAGGTAGCATGTAGTTATGTGCTGTTTTTATATGCATTCTGATAATTACTGCTTTTCAGTAGGAGTGAGTAAACCATGTTTTCTTAAAGGACCAAATAGTAAATATTTTGGGCTTTTCAGGTCATATGGTTTCTATTGCAACTACTCAACCATTACAGAGTGTGAAAGCAACATAAACAGTATGTAAATGAATGGGACTGGCTGTGTTCCAATAATTTATTTATAGAAACAGGAGGTTGGCCTGTGGGCCATACTTTGTGGAACCTTGATTAGATCATTTACCTTTAGTGTGATTATTGATATGGCTAGTTTTAAATGCTATCTTGCTATTCTGTTTGTGCCATCTATTCTTGGTTACATTTTTCTGCCTTCTTTTGGATTTTTAAAAATATATTTTATTATTCTCTTTTATTTCCTCCATTGGTTTGTTAGCTATACCTCTACTTTGTTTTCAGTAATTACTCTAGGGTTTTCAATAGGCATCATTATCGTATCACATTCTACCTTCAAATAACGCACCACTTCATATGTAACATACAAGTTTCTTAACAGTATTCTTTGATTTTTCCATCCTTTATGCCATGTTGTCATGCATTTTTCTTCTACATTTATATACCTCACAATGCATTTTTATTATTTTGGCTTTAAACAATTGTCTTTTAAATAGTTTTTTAAATGAGGAAAAATGTTCTACAATATTAATTACATATCTACTATTTCCAATACTCTTCATTCCTTTGGTGGATTTATTTGGGGAGGTAGTTAATTGACAACACTTCCCTTCAGCTGAAAAAATTTCTTTAACTTCTTTCTGGTTTTGGTTTTGTCTTTTTTTTAGGGTAGAGGTCTACTAGCAAGTGTTCTCTCTGCTTTTGTTTGTCTGAAAATATCTCTATTTTATTTTGATTTTGAGGAACATTTTCTTTACATATAAAATTCTGGGCTGACAGTTGTTCTCCTCTCCAGTTATTGTTGTTTTGAGACAGGGTCTTGCTCTGTCACCCAGACTGGAGTGCAGTGGCGTGATCACGGTTCACTGCAGCCTCAACTTCCTGGGCTCAAGCAATACTCCCACCTTAGCCTCCTGAGTAGCTGGGATCACAGACACATGCCACTATGCCTGACTGATTTTTATTTTATTTTTTGTAGAGATGGGGTGATATGGTTTGGCTGTGCCCCCACCCAAATCTCATCTTGAATTGTAACTCCCATAATTCTCACGTGTTGTGGGAGGAACACAGTGGGAGGTGATTGAGTTATGGGGGCGGGTTCTTTCCTGCAGTGTTCTCTTGATATTGAATGAGTCTCATGAGATCTGATGGTTTTAAAAATAGGAGTTTCCCTGAACAAGCTCTCTTTTTGCCTGCTGCTATCCTTGTAAGACATGATTTGCTCCTTTTTGCCTACCACCATGATTGTGAGGCCTCCCCAGCCATGTGGAACTGTAAGTCCATTAAACCTCTTTCTTCTGTAAATTGGCCAATACCAGGTATGTCTTTATCAGCAGCATGAAAACGGACTAATACATGGGGTCTTGCCATGTTGCCCAGGCTGATCTCAAACTCCTGGGCTCAAGCAATCCTCAACCTTCCAAGGTGCTGGGATTACAGCTGTGAGTCACCACACCCAGCTTCAAATTGTTAAAGATATTCCATTGCCTTCTGGCTTGCCTTATGCATAATGGAAAACCAATGATTTTCTTATCTTTGTCCCCTGCATGTAATATGTCTGTTTTCTCTAGTTGTTTTTAAGATTTTCTATCACTCATTTTTAGCAATTTGGCTATGTGAGATATTTGTGTTTATCTTACTTGGTATTTGTTAACAATTTTGTATCCCTGAGTTTATAATTTTCATTAAATTCGAAAACATTTCAGCCATTCTTCCTTCTAATACTCTGCTCCTTCAAGGATGCTAATGGCACATATGCTAGATGGCTGGTGCTGTCCCATTACCACCATGGCTCTTCATGTTTTTAGCCTTTCTCCCTGTGTTTTATTTTCAATAATTTCCATTGTTATGTCTTCAAGTCTGCTGTTACTTTATTTTATTTATTTTTTTTTTTTTGAGATGGAGTTTCACTCATGTTACCCAGGCTGGAGTGCAATGGCGCGATCTCGGCTCACCGCAACCTCCGCCTCCTGGGTTCAGGCAATTCTCCTGCCTCAGCCTCCTGAGTAGCTGGGATTACAGGCACGCACCACCATGCCCAGCTAATTTTTTGTATTTTTAGTAGAGACGGGGTTTCACCATGTTGACCAGGATGGTCTCGATCTCTTGCCCTCGTGATCCACCCACCTCGGCCTCCCAAAGTGCTGGGATTACAGGCTTGAGCCACCGCGCCCGGCCCACTTTATTTTTTTTAATGCTAATCTGTTAAGCTTATTGATTGGATATTTCTTTTCAAATACTCTACTTTTTATTTGGTGTTAGGCAAACTTTTGTATCTTTCGTTTCATTTTATTCATGTTTCTCTTTGAGTCCTTGATATAAAGGAGCATATTTATAAGCAGTGATTTAATTTTCTTATCTGTTAATTCAATCAACTGTCATTTCTGTGTTTTTTCCCTGACTGATCTTTCTCATGGTATGTGTCACATTTCCCAGCCTCTGCGCATGGAATCATTTTTTATTGAATACAGAGTATGTGCTGACAGCTGTTGTGAGTTCTCCGGTCTTGTCTTCTTAGTGTAAAATAATTTCAACAAGAGACACACAGCAAAGGAGATGTAGCATAGACTAATTTATTGAAAAAGAAAAGGAACATTTTGAAAGCTAGGTGCAGAATGGACAGTTCACCCCGAGAGAGACTTCAGGGCGGTCTGCTCATAAGGATGAGACAGCAAAGACTGCATGAGGGATGCTCCCTTTATGGGAGTCGTCCATGGTTATTGACAAGTGGGTGGGAAGAGGTGTTGCTAGTAAGCGTGTTCTGGGTGGTCCTCTCGGTGCACTTGCACAGTCATGGTACATGCTGTTCATACATCACATGTCTCATAAGCATCTTAAATCTTCACCCAGGGATGTGTTTTTTATTATTATAATGAGCAAAGGGTCAGTCTAAGGACCAGTAAAGTCAAAATGTGCATGTTCCCTACAGGGGAAATTCCCTTCTGGAGACAGCATTGTTTGAATGGGCTGGAGTACACTGTGAATGCTGAGGCTTACAGTGTGGACTTTACAGTCACCAGAGTTGCCACACCCTGAGGAGTGTTGAATTTCTTTTGCTAACCAGTTAAGTTTATTCTGATCAGCTTAACCCTTTTAAGACTTGCTCTTAAACTTTGTTAGGGAAGTTCTGGAGTAGTCTTTATGGCAGGGCTTGTTTAGTCCCACTACCAAGGCATGACTACTCACCCAGTGTCTCTTTTGAATGTGCTGAGGATTCAGCAAGGTTGTTCCCTTGAGCTAGTCAGAAGTCATGTCTCCCAGCCCCACGTGAGGTCTGTAACTGCCCTGCTCCTGGCAGTAGTTCTCTGCCTAGCCCTGTGGAATTTTACCTGTGCATACCCAGTTAAGCCTTCAGTCAAAGACTCAGTGGAATCCCTTTGCAGATTTCTGCTGCTCTTCTTCTGGGTAGCTCCTGCTTCCCAGGTATTCTCCACAAAATCCTAGCTGCACTGGCGTCTGGTGTCCGTCTCCTCCTTTTAGATGGCCATCCCCTGCCTGGCTCCACCTCCCTGGTCTGCAGAGCTCCTCTGGGCAGAAAGTCATGGCAATCACGGGGCTCACTGCATTTTTCTCTCTCAAAGATCATGATCCTGCATTGCCAGTTGTCCAATGTCTGAAAACAATTTTTCATCTGTTCTGTCTAGTTTTCCAGTTGTTTACAGTGGGAAGAGAAATCTGTGGCTCCATTGTGGTCATGATTGACTTTACATGAAGATTACTAATTTAATATTGTTCAGTTTCATTCCAATTAAGGAAGCCTGGGGCAAGGGTCTATCTGCAACACAATCTTAGATTCTAAAACATTAAAGTGTTGGGTGGTTCATGGTCAGAGGTGAAAGGACACTTATATCTGCTTTCTGATCGTGAAAAGCATGGGATTTTCAGGGATAGCTTTATAAAAGAAAACAAGATGATGGTTTTATATACTAACCACCCCTCCGTGGGGGGCCTCCCTTAGCCTCAGGCCAAAGAAGCTTTTGTTAGAACAATGTCATTCTGTTCCACATATTACAGAAGTAGGGACATTTGTCATGGGAACCTGAAAAAAAGTTAGCATTAGAGTGTGTTTACAAAATATGTGACATTATATGCATGTACAGTATAGATACACTTTACACTCATTTTCTTCTTTTTTTTTTTTAAATAGAGACAGGGTCTTGCCATGTTGCCCAAGCTGGTCTTGAACTCCTGGGCTCAAGTGATCCTCCCACCTTGACCCCCCAAAGTGCTGTGATTACAGGTGTGAGCTACCGCACCCAGCCTGTGCCCATTTTCCGGAGCTAGACAATCTCCTCACTCTCATTCCAAATTGTATTCCTAAAATTCCTGCCTACTTTCCCCAAACTATTTGAATAGAAAGTCGATGCTATATTCATATATACAAAGCACACATAAGCACACACATTCATATACATGCACATGTACATACACACAGTGTACAAAATTCCTGATGTGATGACAGTATCTTCCCCCAGCGGCACAGATTTCTTTAAAATAAGAGACATTTAAGGAAAAAATGATTACTGACTCTCTAGTCTAGTTCACTTATATTACTCTTATGTCTCATCACCCTGGTACCGAAATTGGCCTTCCTCCCTTCAGAGCAGGGAAGAAATGAACATCGTCGGCGTGGTGGCTGCCAGATTTCACTTGGGAGGTGGGAGGGCGCCGAGGAGACAGATACTTTGAAGTAGAGCTAACATAACTGAAAACAAGGACTGAAGCTCTTTCTGTGTAGATTGTTGCTGTTTTCTGTTGGATGTGGGAGAATAAACGATTCTTTGCTGTTCAACATAACCCTTTCTTTATTCATGTTTGACTGAACAGAATTGTCTATTTAAAGTAAATTGAGCAGAAACAATTATTGGCAAGAGTCCTCATTTAAAAAGTGCCATCTTAACTCATTTCTGCCCCTCTGCTGCCCTTCTGTGGCTATTTCTTGTAAGGGCATCTCAGTGCTGCATGGGCTGGGGGGCAGGTGCCGGGGGCGGGGCGGCGGGAGGATTCTTGATTTCCCAGGCTCCGCTTTCCCTAGCATATTTTCCTGAGTAAATTCAGTCAAGCCCAACTTTCAAAACCTCCCAATTGTGCAACAAAATACTCTAACAAAGTAGGAGGGGACAAACGACTTTCCTCGGTGTCCGCTTCCTGGTCCTGCATGGCCCCACCCTCCCAGGAACCCTTACGGGGCTTCGCCATCCAAGCAAACTGCCCTGCCCCCAATACAAATGTGCTCTTTCTGTACACGCCTGGGATGACCTCCAGTCCCAGAACAATAGAATGTGATCTGCTTCCTCCTCACTATGCATTATATAATCTGCGTCCCTCCAACCTCCAGAGACCGCCCCAAACCCACCTCTCCCAGGAAATATGCTAGACCACTTCCAAACGCAAACCAGTGTCTCAGCATTTATCAAGTACGTATGCACCCGAAATAAAGTGTCTCTAAGTAATCTGAACATACATCAGGTACCAAATGCTTAAATTTAGATAATCTCGTAGATAATTACTTGAAAAATTAATAAAATATATTGTAAGTATCAACTTTATTAACCTATGGTGTTTGATAAGCAGGAATCTTTGCTTAAGTTGGAAAAAGAGATCAGAGGAAAACAGAATGTAAGCCCTTGATTGGAAAACAGGCTCATTATCTGGATGTGTGGCCTCGGTTTACAGGGATAAAATGGTACCCATAGAAATGGCTGTTCTGAGGACTGATGGAGATTTTGCGTGAAGAGATTTAACATGTGCCTGACATCGACTAAGATTTCCATAAAGTGTTAGCTAGTGGTAATAGCTACTGTTATCCTAAATATTTATATCTCCAGAAGATAGGCAAAGACTTTTATAAGCTGATATAGCTTTGGTTTTCACTGTAGAACTGTACAGCAAATGCTAGTGAATTTGCATATGTTTTTTCAATTGCTGTCTCTTATAGATGATATATTTTGTTAGTTTTTCTTTTGGTTAATAGTATTTTGTTTTAAAGGAAAATTAAGTCACATTCAGAATAAATTTGCTTAAAAGAAATTTGTCGCTAGATTTATCTTCTAGTTAAGCCGAACTGAGAAAGCAACAAAATTAGCAACTCAATGAAATAGCAGGCTCAAGAAAAAACTTCCACTTTCAACTGAGTTAACAAAGTAATCTGGTATCACAATGCTCCATTGAAATGCAACATTTTACGCTAACTTTTTAAATTTTTTCTGGTATCAAAAATAGTGCATTTCTGTTGTAAACAAATTTTAGAAAATATGCAGCAGACTTCAGACCATTGGTGATCCCACAGTTAAGAGCCAAATCTTCTTAAATACTAGTGAACTAATGACTGTCTTTTTTTGTAATCTAAACTGGTGCTGCCTAATAGAACTTTCCATGACAATGAAAATGTCTTCCATCTGTGCCCTCAAACATGAGAACCACTAGCCATGAGTGGCTCTCAAGTGTCTGAAATGTAGCTAGAACAAATAAGGAACTAAAGTTTTAATTGTGTTTAATGTTAACTAATTAGAATTTATGGTTTTTAACATGTTTCTCAGCTTTACTGAGGTAAAACTGACAAATCAAAATAGTATATATTTAAAGTAAATAACATGACAATTTGATTTTGTATGCATTGTGAAATGATTCTCACAATCAAGTTGAACAAATCCATCACCTCACATCATTACCTTGTGTGTGTGTGTGTGTGTGTGTGTGTGTGTGTGTGTGTGAAAGAGACAGAGAGTAGAACACTTAAGACTCTAGCTCTGTCACCCAGGCTGGAGTGCAATGGTACAATCTCAGCTCACTACTACCTCTACCTCCCAGATTCAAGTGATTCTCCTGCCTCAGCCTCCTGAGTAGCTGAGACTGCAGGTATGTGCCACCACGCCCAGCTAATTTTTTTTATTTTTAGTAGAGACAGGGTTTCACCATGCTGGCCAGGTTGGTCTCAAACTCCTGACCTCAAGTGATCCACCCACCTTGGCCTCCCAAAGTACTGGGATTACAGACGTGAGCCACCGCGCCTGGCTACTGTCAGCAAATTTCAAGTAAGCAGTACAGTATAATTAACTATGATCACCATATGGTACATTAGATTCCCCAGATCTTCTTGACCTTATAACTGAAAGTTTGGACCCTTCCATCAGCATCTCCCCATTTTCCTCACCAGCCACTGCTCTACTATCTGCTTTTATGAGTTCAACGTTTTTACAGTTTGCATATGAGTGAAATCATGTGGTATTTGTCTTTCTGCGTCTCACTTCCTTCACTTAGCATGATGTCCCTCAGTTCATTCATGTTGTTGCAAATGTTAGCATTTCCTTCTTTTTCATGACCAAATAATATTCCACTCTCCATATAAACATTTTATCCATTCATCTGTCAACTAATATAATTTTAATTTAAATGTTCACATGTTGCTAATGCCTGCCATATTGGACAGTACAGCTCTTGATGGATATCTTTATGATATTGGGAACTTAACATTGCATGGGGAGCATTTCTCCATATTATTAAACATCCTGGGAAAACATAATTCAAATCCCTCTTTATTGAATTATATGAAAGTATTATGATTAATTTGAACATCACTGATTATGAGGCAATTAGATTTTTTCATTTTAACTCTAATAATAAAGTTACAGTAAATCACTTTGTACGGAAATATTCCTTGGGATACGTCCTGAGAGATAAGTTACTAGGTGAAAAGGTAAGAACATCTTTAAGGCTCTAAACACATGCTGCTACGTTGGTTTCCTGAGATGTTGAATCTATTCTACTCCCACCCACAAGTATTCCAGAGAACCTGCCTCTCTGCACCCTTGTCAACATCAAGCATTACCCAATCCTCTAAAAAAAAAAAAATCTTTGCTTAATTGACGAGCAGAAATGAGATCAAGTAGTTTGAGTATTTTTGTCCTTGATTGGCGATTGTGGTGTTCATGGATGTGGGCCTCCCAGATCCCCTGCTAAGGGAAGATTCAGCTGCAGT
The DNA here is from genome assembly GCF_009761245.1 of Sapajus apella. NCBI lineage: Eukaryota > Metazoa > Chordata > Mammalia > Primates > Cebidae > Sapajus > Sapajus apella. The sequence continues at coordinate 1,914 of NW_022436993.1, read as the reverse complement.
TGTGTGATGAGCAGACAGCACCTGCCACCTGCTTCAGGATCAGCCTCAGCTGCAGGCTGTTCCCTTCCAGGGTGGCCCATGCCCAGTGACACATGAGTAGAAGCATGTGGACCGGGCATGTGGGTCCAACTTGGACATCTCTGATGGACAGTGCTCACTCAGGAGCTCATGGCTGGGCCACCTGAGGAACTGCTGGGTCTGCATCTCACGCGGATATCTCCATCTGCCCGTCCCGCTTCCCCTCTCCCCATTCCTTTCATAGATGTGGATCTCTGAGGAATATCTAGCACCCCAAATCCATCTTAACATCTGTTCCTGGAGAACCAAATTGCAATAGAAGTGATATTGGACTTTTAAAATTTGTTTACCTTTTTCTGTCATGTTTGTGTTGAGAAGGATTTTGAGGCCACTTTCAGGCAAGCAGGAAAGAATGTGAATATCAATGAATACATTTGAATCAAAAGATTTGTTATGTCTGAAACAATAGAAAATGTAATAAATGGCCAGGCACTGAGGTGGCTGTAATCCCAGCGCTTCGGGAGCCAAGGCAGGAGGATCACTTGAGCCCTGGAGTCCAACATAGTGAAACCTTCTCTCTACAATAAGTACAAATAATAAAAATGGTCAACATAGTGAAAGGGAGGATTACTTAAGCCCAGGAGGTTGAGACTGCAATGAGCTATGATTGTGCCACTGCACTCCAGTCTGGGTGACAGAGTGAGATCCTGTTTCAAAAAAAAAAAGGAAAAGTAATAAAGATAGAGATAGACGTATTTGACTTAAAACTTTCTGCGTATGAAAAACACCCTAGGCTGGGTACAGTGGCTCACGCCCATAAGCCCAGCGCTTTGGGAGGCCAAGGTGGGTAGATCACTTGATGTCAGAAGTTCGAGACCAGCCTGCCCAATATGGTGAAACCCCATCTCTATTAAAAATACAAAAATTAACCCGGCATGGTGGCACGAACCTGTAATTCCAGCTACTGGGGAGCTGCGGCAGGAGAATGCTTGAAGCCAGGAGAACCGAGACTGTGCCACTGCATTCCAGCCTGGGCAACAGAATGAGACGCTGTCTCAAAAGAAAAAAAAAAAAGTGGATAAAAAAAATTTTAAGGCACAAACTCAAATGACAATAGACAAAAGTTTAATATTTACCTCTAAAGAGACCTTACACGTCAAACTAACCCAAATACAGAAGACGTTGCACTATCCTGTCTTATGTGCCTTTTTTTTTTCCTTAAGACAGAGTCTCACTCTGTTGGCCAGGCTGGAGTGCGGTGGTGTGAACACGGCTTACTGCGGCTTCCACCCCCTGGGCTCAAGTGATCCTCACACCTCAGGCTCCCAAGTAGTAGGAACTAGGGGTGTGCCCATCACACCTCGCTGATTTTTACTTTTTGTAGAGATGGGATCTTACTTTGTTGCCCAGACTGGACTCAAACTCCTGGCCTCAAGTGATCCCCCTACCTTGGCCTCCCAAAGTGCCGGGATTACAGGTCTGAGCCCCACACCTGGCCTGCGCCTATTTCTTCAGGACGTAAAAACATTCGTGGCATCTCCTCTAAACACCTTTCCAGAAACCCTTCGGGACTGGGCTCTTTCTCTGAAACATCAGGTAGTGCAAGATGAAGATGGTCTTAAAAAAAAAAAGGTCTTTTTGAAGAAGCTTAACAAAAATGAGATTGCAGCTTTGCAGGGAAAATCATAGTTCTTCCAAACCTTCCATTCCAACAAGAGTGAGAAAGTGAAGTAAACTTGAGTTGGGGTCCCTCTCCAACAACAAAATCTCACCTAACCCTGATGTCTTCTCTCTTTTACAGCCTTGATCACTGATGACCTCACAGATGCGATTATCTGTGCCAGGAAAATTGTTAAAGAGACAGAAGGAATGAACTATTGGTAAGAGTCTTTCCTT
>NW_022436992.1:16661119-16753485 GCF_009761245.1 Sapajus apella | reverse complement strand
AACTTATAGGAACAATCCCCTGTGCTCTTTTATGTTTCCAATATTCTATAGTTTTCTATTGTTGATTTAAAATGCATTTTACTTTTTCTTTAAGTGCATCCTGCTGTTGACGAGCATTTAAACAGGTATGATTTCACAGATTTTATAAAATGATGTGTTAACTAAGTGGATAGAGAGAATAGAAACTAGTATATGTTTAGTGTTGTAGTCTGTGCTATGCACCAGATTACCTGCTTCGCAGTTATCGTCTCCTGTCATCTTCACACAGCTTTACAAAGTAGTTTTGCTATTATTGCTTTCTTACTGATTACACAACTCTGGTCGAAATAGTTTGAAATATTGGCTCATGATTCTGTAGTCAACAGGTAGCCAACCCATGATTTGACAATCATCCTGCCTGGCTTTTCACATCACTTTGCACCTAAACATAGATAGAAAGAGATGTTTGCAGCAGTGGGATGTAGGTACTGGTTTAAATCAGATCAGTTCAGAAAGTCACATTTTGTTATATATTAACTCTCTTTAGAGTGTTCCGTAGAAGCTCGGCTACTCCAAAAGTTTGTCCTAATATGTTTGGAATTTACAGTGGTAACAAGTACCTGTTTTTTTTTATTGTTGTTGTTGTTGTTGTTGTTGTTGTTCAACCATCAAAGTTTTGAAGGTAGGTATGAGTTATCTGTGGCTATAGGACCCAAGGTTTTTCATAAACAAGACCAGGTCCGTCTAAAAGAGGAATCATTTTACTGTATATGGAGAATATCTATAGATAGTCTATGTTATATGAACTATATTTAGCATATATTGAAAGCATATTTCAAATTCATTTCTCCACTTACTCTCTACCCATTTTGGTTTTCTCTTTGAGTACCCTGCCTAATTTGATGAAGCTTTTTCTTGTTTTCTGGATTTATTTTTTTCTTTCTATGGCAGTTAAATAATATTTTCTTGATTTCTTTTTACTTTCTCTTCTGCATTGCTTAGGGTTTATTACTTCTATTATTGTTTTCATGTATGGTAGCTAAATATTCCCCATTTTCCTGTAGACAAAATCAGAAGGGCACAGAATTTCAGAATTTTAAGAAATCCTGGAGACTAAACAAAATATCCTCTAGTTCTTGAATCTGTGTTTAACATCCTGATTAAGCGGTTGTTCAGTTGGAGAATCTGAAACTCAAAGAGATGAAATTATTCAGTTGGATATAGTAAATGGCAGAAATGAGATTTGCGCTCAGGTTTCTTAATTCAAAACCCAATCTTCTTTTACATCATTTTGTCTTTGAGTGTTTTTGTAACAGAAAGAAGGAGTGGCTCTAGTGAACACAGTGGAAGAGGATGAGAATGGAATGAATGTTGAACTCAGTCAAAGTGGATAAGAATGGAATTTGTCTGGCATAGCTGAATTTGTAGAGAAAGAAACACTTAAAACAATTGGAAACACAGGATGTTGGGAGTTACCAAGAAAATCATATTCAAATAGGGCATTCAAGGAGTTCGGAAAAGGCTGCTGCCTTTTTGTTTATTTAACTGGAGGAACTGCCAAACTTTAAAGTTTTTATTGAAAAATATAGGAATTTGAGCCACAGCAAGGAGTATCTGGAGTAGATATTAATGTTTGTATCCTCTTCTTTTACGCAAGTTCAGAGAGGGTTTATAACCTGAGATAGAGATTGCTTAAGTACATAGATCTGTGATCCAGGGTGGATGTCTTTTTTTTTCCCCTCTTTTCTCACTTCTCTCATGTGCCTATCGGTTAGGGCAAAGGTAGGATTGTTTAGGAAATCGGTAATGAAACTTCATTTGGGTAGTTTGTAAGGTCCCTATGCTTGGGATGGTTGACTGAGACTGACTTACTTTCCCGCAACAGAGGAATAGAGAATTCCTAATCTCAATTATTGTAGCTTATCTTTTTATGAATCTGGGCTTTCCTTGGCTTAGGAAATAGATTGGAAATTGCCATGGATCCCTGCAGAAGATCTATACTGAAATGGGAGTCTATGGGAAGGAAGATATTTAGATAGTATTGAATGAAATGGAGCTACAACTACTCATGAGTGAAACTATTCCTGCATTCTGCCTCTTGGGTATCTGAGTGTCTATGATTTTTTTTTTTTTTGAGATAGAGTCTTGCTCTGTAGCCCAGGCTGGAGTACATGGAGCTACCTTGGCTACTGTAACCTCTGTCTCTCAGATCCTGGTTCAAGCAAGTCTCCTACCTCAGCCTCCCAAGTACCTGGGATTACAGGCACGAGCCACCATGTCCAGCTAATTTTTGTATTTTTTAGTAGAGATGGGGTTCCCCATGTTGGCCAGTCTGGTCTTGAACTCCTGACCTCATGATCTGCCCACCTGCACCTCCCAAATTGCTCGGATTACAGGCGTGTGTCACCATACCCAGCATAAGATTTTTAATATTGGTGGTTTTTGTGGACCTCAATAAGGCAGGATCTATAATATAACATTAATTGGATTTCAGAAAGTTTTAATGTTTTAATCTTCTTTGAAGGATATTCCCAATAACAACATAAATCTTTGTATTTTGATTTTTGTACACTCTGCTCTCAAACATGTCCAGTGTTTCAGAGGCTCCGTGTAATATTCTAGGGTAAACAGAATCAATGGGCACTCTTTAAGTAGCTTACATGTGGAAGATCCAAGACTCCCATTTTCCAGTGACACAGATTAGTTTTTGAATCAAAAATAGACAATGGAGAAGAGACAGTGCATTTTCTACCTTGTTTTAGGTTATCAGGTTTATTCCAGTTCAGTAGCAAAAGTTCTGAGAGATATCAATTGGATTTTCAGTTTAGCCTTTAGGGTAGATAATTTCTAAGGACAAAGGATTGTCTGGCTGTCCCATTGTATTTCCTGTCAGTATTTGTTATGGGCTTAAGGGTGAGTGTTCTTGGATATTTCATAGGTTGGGAGAGGTGGAGGCAGAAATAGGTAACTAAAATGTTTTCTAAAACTGAGACCATATCTAAATTATATCAAGAAATATTATTTAATATACAGGTAACTAGCCTTCCTCAGACTCTGTTTTACTATTTTTTGGGGGAACAGACTTATAAGTATAGACTGAAAGTTTTTTTTTTGTTTTAAGAAATGAACCTGCTCATTTTTGTTGTTTCTTTTTGCCGTATAGGTGTCTCCGAAGATCGGATGGTGGTGCCAAGTCTGTGCCAGAGGATGAGTCTAATACTGATTCTGTGGTAAAGTACTTACTTGTGAAATTAATATTCTTACTCGGAATCTCATTTTTTAAATATTATCTTCTAACATTTAGCACTTGTCTACCTATCATTGTTTTATGTTTGTATTAAAAATTTTATTAGAGATAACCATTTCAAGGAAATAGGAGGGGTTAATTTTTATTTTTTTTCCTTGGCAAAAAAGAAATCGTTGATAAATACTTTGAGAGTTGGGATCTGAATAAAATGGGCTGGAAAATATAATGACAGAAAAATGCTGTTAGGGAATGCTTTTTGCAATAGAGGAAATACAAATTTTGGTCTAGGCTTATTTGAGTAAGTGTCTTTACTTTGAGTTGTAAATAATGTTAGTATAACTAATAATACTTCTGTTTAAATGAATCTTTAATAGATCAGATGACTGATAGGAATTATGGAATCACCCTGTTACACGTAGCATATCGTTTCTTTTAATTTCTTGTACACTTATTTTGATATCATGCAGTTTTTTGCGGAGAGCTATTTCTTTATTTTTAACTTTGGTTCTATAATTAGACTAAAATAATATCAGAAATTATGGAAATATAACTAGACATGGTAACATGTGCCTGTAGTCCCGGCTATTCAAGAGATGAAGCTAGGAGAATTGCTTGAGTCCAGGAGTTTGAGACCAAGCTTGCCAATATAGGAAGACCCTATCTCTAATTTAAAAAAAAAAATTGTGGGAGATTAGAAATTGAAGTTCTGTTCTGAAATCTGTATTACAAAGGGTTAAACTGTGTTTTCTAAGTTTTTTAAAATTAAGAATATACTTTAAATTCTTTATCTCTTTAAATGATGTGTATTTTGTTTAATAAAACACAACCTGTTTGGAGAGAGTATCCAAGATGGCTGAATAGGAACTGGAGTGCAGTTCCTCATGAGAACAATGCAGAGGGTGAGTGATCACTGCATTTCTAAATGAGTTTTCACTGCCCATATACCCGGAGATTCCCTGGCTGAAAGTAGCCACCAGCAGCTGTTTCAGCTGGTGCAGCAGGTCTCTGCAGAAAAATCTCACAATAATCTGGGCGGCCATTTCAACTGGGGCCTGGAATGATTGGGAGACAGAGCCACCCATTCAACTGAGAAAAAGGAGGCTAAAACAGGGTGCAAGGTGATCTGGCTTAGCGGTTCCCACCTCCACAAAGACCAGAATCTGAAACCTTCTGGACTGACAGTTTCTCAGCAAGCACAGTTCGACCCAGGATGGTCCAGCTCTGTCAGGGGAAGGGTGTCTGCCATTACTGAGGCAGTTCACCACTACCAAGGCAGTCTGCCATTAACAAGCCAGTCCACCGTTACTGAGGCAGGCTGCCATTTCCAAGGCAGTTCTAAGTCTGCCTCTGTAACCAAAACTGCAAGGAAGTTCACACAGCAGCTGGGCAGAGCCCACGACAGGTCAGCAACGCCTCTGTTGGCAGACTCTGACTATGCTACCTCCTTGCTGGGAAGGGCATCTTTGAAAATAGGCAGCAGGAACTTATAAATAAAGCCCCACCTTCCCGGGAAAGAGCACCTAGAGAAAAAAGGCAATTATGAGTTCCGTTGCAGCGGACTTAAACATACCTACCCAGCAGCAGCCCCATTAAGTGGAACAACAGAGCTCCCAGCACAGCACTTGAGCTCTTATAAGGGACAGACTGTCTCCTTAAGCAGCTCCCTGACCTCTGTATATCCAAAGAGACACCTCATAAAGGAAAGCTCAGGATGACATCTGGCAGGTATTCTTTTGGGACGAAGATAACAGAAGAATAAACTGGCAGCAACCCTTACTATTCTGCCATTGCCACAGGGGATCCCCGGGCAAGCAGAGTCTGGAGTCAACCTCCAGCAGTCCTACAGCAGAAGGGTCTGACTGTTAAAAGGAAAACTAAAAGAAACAGAAATAACTTCAACATCAACAAAAAGGATATCTACTCAGAGACCCCACCCGAAGGTCACCAATGACAAAGACCACAGGTAGATCACTCCACAAAGATAGGAAGAAACCAGTGCAAAAGGATGAAAACACCCAAAACCAGAATGCCTCTCCTCCTCCAAGTGATCACAACCCCTCACCAGCAAGGGAACAAAGTTGGATAATGAGTCTCATGAATTGACAGAAACAGACTTCAGAAGGTGGGTAATAACAAACTTCTCTGAGCTAAAAGAACATGTTCTAACCCAATGTAAATAAGCCAAGAACGTTGTAAAAAGCTTTGACAAAATGCTAATGAGGATAAACAGCTGAGAGAAGAACATAAACGACTTGCTGGAGCTGAAAAACACAACATGAGAGCTTTGCGAAGCCTACACAAATTTCAATAGCTGAATAGACCAAGGATATTAGAAAGAAAGGATATTAGAGATTGACGATCAACTCAATGAAATAAAATGAGAAGGCAAGATTAGAGAAAAAAGAGTAAAAAGAAATGAACAAAGCATGCAAGAAATATGACATTATGTGAAAAGACCTAACGTACGTTTGATAGGTATACCTGAATGTGATGGAGGAAAACGCTCTTCAGGATATTATCCAGGAGAAAATCCCCAACCTAACAAGGTAGGCCAAAATTCAAGTCCAGGAAATATAGAGAACACCACAACAATATTCCTTAAGAAGAGCAACCCCAAGGCACACAATCGTCAGATTCAGCAAGGTTGAAATGAACGAAAAAATGCTAAGGGCAGGCAGAGAGAAAGGTCAGGTTACCCACAAAGGGAAGCCCATCAGACTCACAGCAATTTCTCGGCAGATACCCTCCAAGCCAGAAGAGAGTGGGGGCCAATATTCAACATCCTTGAAGAAAAGAACTTTCAACCTAGAATTTCATATCCAGTCAAACTAAGCTTCATAAGCAAAGAAGAAATAACATCCTTTATAAACAAGCACTTGCTGAGAGATTTTGTTACTACCAGGCCTGACTTATAAGAGCCCCTTGAAAGGAGCACTAAACATAGAAAGGAACAACCAGTACCAGCCACTTTAAAAACCTACCAAATGGTGAAGAGCATTGACACAATGAAGAAACTGCATCAACTAATGGGCAAAACAACCAGCTAGCATCAAAATCACAGGATCAGATTTACACATATCAATGTTAACCTTAAACGTAAATGGGCTAAATACTTGAATCAAAAGACACAGACTGGCAAATTGGATAAAAAGTCAAAACCCATCGGTGTGTTGTATCGAGGAAACCCATCTCACATGCAAGGACACACATAGCCTCAAAATAAAGGGATGGAGGAAGATTTACCAAGCAAATGGAGAGCAAAGAAAAGAGGAGTTGTAATCCTAGTCTGTGATAAAATAGACGTAAAATCAACAAAGATGAGAGGAGACAAAGAAGGACATTACATAATGGAAAAAGGATCAATGCAACAAGAAGAGCTAACAATCCGAAATATATACACAACCGATACAGGAGCTCCCAGATACATAAAACAAGTTCTTAACAGCCTACAAAGAGACTTAGATTCCCACACAATAATAGTGGGAGACTTTACACTCCACTGTCAATATTAGACCGATCAATGAGACAGAAAATTAACAAGGATATCCAGGACTTGAACTCAGAACTGCACCAAACAAACCTAATAGACAATTCTAGAACTCTCCACCCCAAATCCACAGAATATGCATTTTTCTCAGGACCATATCGCACCTACTCTACAATTGACCACATAATTGGAAGTAAATCCCTCCTCAGCAAAGGCAAAAGAACAGAAATCATAACAAATAGTCTCTCAGACAACAGTGCAATCAAATTAGAACTCAGGATTAAGAAACTAAATCAGAATTGCACAACTTAATGTGAACTGAACAACTGACTCTTGAATATTGACTGGATAAACAATGAAATGAAGGCAGAAATCAAGATGTTCTTTGAAACCAACAAGAATGAAGACACAACATACCAGAATCTCTGGAACACAAAGTAGTGTCTAGAGGGAAATTTATAGCAAAAAATGCCCACATGAGAAGCAAGGAAAGATCTAAAATTGACACCCTGGCATAAAAATTGAAAGAGCTAGAGGAGGAAAAAAAAAAAAAAACCTCAAAAGCTAACAGGAGACAAGAAATAACTAAGATCAGAATAGTACTGAAGGAGATAGAGACACCAAAAAACCCTTCAAAAAATCAATAAATCCAGGAGCTTGTTTTTTCAAAAGATCAACAAAATAGACCACTAGCCAGATTAATGAAAAAGAAACGAAAGAAGAATCAAATAGATGCAATAAAAATCACTAAAGGGGATATCACCACCAATTCCACAGAAATACAAACTACCATCACAGATTACTACAAACAACTCTATGCACATAAACCAGTAAACCTGGAAGAAATGGATAAATCCCTGGACAATTGCATCCTCCCAAGCATAAACCAGGAAGAAGTCAAAACCCTGAATGGACCAATAACAAGGGCTGAGGTTGAGGCAGCAATTAATAGCCTACCAACCAAAAAAAGCCCATGTCCAGATAGGTTCACAGCTGAATTCTACCAGACATACAAAGAGGAGCAGGTACCACTCCTTCTGAAACTATTCCAAGCAATCCAAAAAGAGGCAGTCCTTCCCATATCATTTCACGAGACCAACATCATCCTGTTACCAAAACCCTGCAGATTCAACAACAGAAGAAAATGTCAGGCCAATATCTATGATGAACATTGCGGAAAAAATCTTCAATAAAATACTGACAAACCAATTGCAACAGCACATCAAAAAGCTTATCCATCACGATCAAGTAGGCTTCATCCTAGGGATGCAAGGCTGGTTCAACATTCACAAGTATGTAAACGTAATCCACCACATAAGCAGAACCAAAGACAAATACCATGTAATTATCTTAATAGATGCAGAGAAGGCTTTGAACAAAATTCAACAATGCTTTATACTAAAAACTCGCAATAAACTAGGTATAGATGGAACGCATCTCAAAACAATAAAAGCTATGTATGAGAAACCCACAGCCAATATCAGACCGAATGGGCAAAAACTGGAAGCATTCCCTTTGAAATCTGGCACTAGACAAGGATGCCCTCTCTCACCACTCCTATTCAATATAGTATTGGAAGCTCTAGTCAGAGCAATCAGGCAAGAAAAAGAAATAAAGGGTATTCAGTTAGGAAAGGAGGAAGTCAAATTGTCTCTATTTGCAGATGACATGATTGTATATTTAGCAGACCCCATCATCTCAGCCCAAAATCTCCTTAAGCTCATAAGCAACTTCAGCAAAGTCTCAGGATACAAAATCAATGTGCAGAAATCACAAGCATTCCTATACACAAATAACAGAACTAAAGAGAGCCAAATCAAGAACGAACTGCCATTCACAATTGCTACAAAGAAAATAAAATACCTAGGAATACAACTAACAAAGAATGTAAAGGACCTCTTTAAGGAGAACTACAAATCACTGCTCAAGGAAATAAGAGAGGACACAGATGGAAAAACATTCCATGCCCATGGTTACGAAGAATCAATATTGTGAAAATGGCCATACCGCCCAATGTAATTTATACATTTAGTGCTATCCCCATGGAGCTACCTATGACCCTCTTCACAGAACTGGAAAAAAACAGCCCAAACTTCATATGGAACAAAAGAGAGCTCACATAGCCAAGACAATCCTAAGCAAAAAGAACAAAGCTGGAGGCATCATGCTACCTGGCTTCAAACTATGCTACAAGTCTGCAGTAATCAAAACAGCATAGTACTGGTACCGAAACAGAGATACAGACCAATGGAACAGAACAGAGGCCCCAGAGACAAGGCCACACATTACAGCCATCTGATCTTTGACAAACCTGACAAAAACAAGCAGTAGGGAAAGGATTCCCTGTTTAATAAATGGTGTTGGGAAAACTGGTTTACCATGTGCCGAAAGTAGAAGCTGGACCCCTTCTTCACACCTTACACTAAATTTAACTCCAGATGGATTAAAGATTTAAACATAAGACCTCACACCATAAAAATCCCAGAAGAAAGCCTAGGCAAAACCATTCAGGACATAGGCATATGCAAGGACTTCATGACTAAAACACCAAAAGCATTGGCAACAAAAGCCAAAATATACAAATGGGATCTAATTAAACTCCAGAAATTCTGCACAGCAAAAGAAACAATCATTAGAGTGAACTGGCAACCAACAGAATGGAAAAATATTTTTGCTTTCTACCCATCTGATAAAGGGCTAATATCCAGAATCTAAGAACTAAAACAGATTTACAAGAAAAAAACAAACAAACCCATCCAAAAATGGGCAAAGGACATCAATAGACACTTTTCAACAGAAGACATTTATGAGGCCAACAAACATATAAAAAAATGCTCATCATCGCTGGTCATTAGAGAAATATAAATCAAAACCACATTGAGATACCATCTCACATCAGTTAGAATGGCGATCATTAAAAAATCTGGAGATAACAGATGCTGGAGAGGATGTAGAGAAATAGGAACGCTTTTACACTGTTGGTTGGAGTGTAAATTAGTTCATTATTGTGGAAATAGTTTGACAATTCCTCAAGGACTTAGAAATAGAAATTCCATTTGACCCAGCAATCTCATTACTGGGTATATATCCAAAGGATTATAAATCATTCTATTTTAAAGACACATGCACACATATGTTCATTTTGGCACTGTTTACAATAGAAAAGACCTGGAACCAACCCAAATGCCCATCGATGATAGACTGGACAAGGAAAATGTGGCACATATACACTGTGGAATACTATGCAGCCATAAAACATGATGAGTTGGTGTCCTTTGTAGGAACATGGATGAATCTGGAAACCATCATTCTCAGAAAACTGACACAAGAACAGAAAATTAAACACTGCATGTTCTCACTCATAGGTGGGTGTTGAACAATGAGAACTTATGGTCACAGGGAGTGGAGCATCATACACTGGGGCCTGTTGGCAGGGGTATTAGGGGAGGGACAGTGGGGGTAGGGAGGCTATGGATAGATAACATGGGGAGAAATGGCAAATACAGGTGACAGGAGGATGGAGGCAGCAAACCACATTGCCATGTATGTACCTATGCAACAATCCTGCATGTTCTGCACATGTACCCCAGAACCTAAAATGCAATTAAAGAAAAAAAATATGTGTGTGTGTGTGTGTGTGTGTGTGTGTGTGTGTGTGTGTGTGTATGTATAGATATGCCACTTTTCACCAGGTGGCCACTTGATTCAGCCTACAAAGGGTATGCAATAACTCTTACCTTCCATGAATTCCAAAGTTCCCTACATGAATAAAATCTAAATAAAAATTTCTCCATTTGTCTTGTTAAAAAAATTCTTTTTTCTCTAGGTGGAAAGTTGATGGAACTTTATTTTTTTCTTTCTCTCTCTCTGTAGTAAGAATGTTTCAGCTTTCAGGTGGATGATCATGCTTATCTCTTGGGGTGTCTTATTTTGTAGCAAACAAATTGAATTCTTTATTATATAAGCATTTACACAAAACAAATTGTAGAGTAAATGCTAACCAGTATTATTAGGCTTGTATTAAGAACTCAAGCTTTTCTTTTAAGCTCATATTTGATTGACTGGTCATATCTCTCTTTTTGTTTGTTTCTCCGTCCTTCCTCTTTGTTTACAAATGGTTTGCCTCAGTCTTAACTTTTTCCTTGCAGAACACATGTCTGTAGTGTCTGTTTTTTCATTTCACCTCTGTTTCTATTATCAGCATACTTATTACAGCTTTCTCTTTAGCAGCTCTGTGTGGCTTTCATTCGTCAATCATTGCTCTATAAGGTGGTTGGTTGTTTTGTTCTCTCTTTTTTGGAAGGAGCTGAAGTTATACAATAATTTTTTCTTAGCTTTTAACACAGAGAATGCAAGCAACCTGTACTGTTTCCATTGCCAACCCATTTAAATATGGTACTACTAAAAACCACAGGTTCACATTTTATTCCCAGAAAATGTAATTCACACAGATAGATATAATCCATAGCTATTTTGAAAAATAATGTGGTTAATTTACTTTTGTATTATTATTTTTATTCAGTGATACTCTAAATTACATACAAGTAAATTTTTGTCCTCGGTTGCTGTGGATAGGAAAAACTAATGGATTATTTGTGTAATAATCAACTAGGGTTAAAAGGAGTTACATTTTGAGACTATGTCACCAATCATAATCATCATGGCATTAGAATATGTAGCTAAGTAAATGGCAGACTCAAGGTTTGACTCTACATATGAGTGACTTCAAAATCTGTACATTTTGTGTTAGCTCATATAGTAATGGTGGCTGTTGTAATTATTTTAACTTGCTGCATGTTATTCTTAAATCGATTGTTTTTCTTCTAGATTATTGCAAAATCACGTGAAATAAAGAGGATGCCTCATGAAGATTCTTTAGAAAATTGTAAGCTATTTGAGCCTACCTATTTTATTATTTACTGATTCTTTTTTTTTTTTTTTTTTTTTTTTAAACACTGAGTCTTACTTACTCTGCTGCCCACGCTGGAGGTCAGTGGCATTATCTTGTCTCACTGCAACTTCCACCAACTGGGTTCAAGTCATTCTCCTGCCTCAGCCTCCTGAGTAGCTGGGATTACAGGTGCACACCACCACAGCTGGCTAATTTTTGTATTTTTAGTAGAGATGGGATTTCACCATGTTGGCCAAGCTAGTCTCAAACTCCTAACCTCAGGTGGTCTGCCTGTCTCTGCCTTCCTTAGTGCTGAGATTAAAGGTGTGAGCCACCACACCTGGTTCTTATTTCCTGATTCTTAATTAGAAGCATTTCATCTACTCTTCACTTTGTTTTCACTGTAGTACATGCCGCATATGGCATTGAAAAAACCGAAAATGGAACCTTGTTTGAAAACCAAAAGAATGATAAGGTAAATGAAGATGTGTTTAAAAGCTATCATAGAATAATCAGAATCTTTTCCTGTTTACCACTCACCCTCATCTATAAATGATCTCTAGCTTCACAAGGTTAAATTGTTTTATTTAGAAAATATTTTTCTTATTCTTTATTCACATATCATCTCCCCATCTTTATAATGATTACAAGGATCCTAGAAAGGAATGGAAATTCTCAAGATAATAATGGAAAGCAAGTACACAACAAGGGAAATATATGCACAGAACTGAGTTTCATAAAAGGTGGTGGGTGTAATGTATTCTCAATTTTGCCATTAGAAAAGGAAAGAAGTAGAAAGCAACCTGAAAGAATAGCTCAAAATTCAAAGGTGAGGAAGGGAAAGATGTAAGAACACAGAGACTGAATAAGAGAGTCAAGGTGACAAAGATTCGTATAAAAACACCTTAGAAATCCTCAGTTTAAATGAGAGCAGAATGTCTCTATAATATAGAAATTATTTTAAATACAGATTAAGAAAAGAAAGCCAAGTAATAAAAACATGCTTAGATTCTTCTGAGTGACTTATGGGTAATTTTAATGAAGGATTGAAAGAAAATTCATGGGTGACTATAGTTAACATTATTCTGTTATACATTAAAAAACAGCTAGGAGAGAATAATTTGAACATTTCTAGTTTAAGTAAAAGATACATTTTTAAGGCAATGCATATCTCTGTTATCCTCATTAGATTATATAGAAGGATCAAATCATCACATGTACACTGAAGATATATACATCTATTTATTAATTTTAAAAGTCTAAATGGAAAGAAAATTTAATCCTCACTTTATTAAATTTTAGTAAAGTGATATCTTATCTAGTACATGCTGTGTTCATAGATAAGGCAAAGTAAGATCTGGTTTAGGCTTATGAGATTTTGAATGAATCATTAATTTTTGACTCTGGTTAAAAGTCTTTTAAAGTAGTATTTGGTATATTCATAACTTGCTTAACTAATTTATTTTATTTTTACTTAATCTTGGCAGCTGTTTTAGCCTTTTTTGATAGTAGAGAATAAATAAGCATTTATCTTTCATTAATAAAAATTAAAATTTCTGGTTATTTTTAAAGGAGGTTCTTAATTTATATTCATTGCATGAGAAAATATATAGTTTGACTTGCAGCCCTCTTAAATAAATGAATTATTACTTATTTCTGGAGATAGTCCAGAAATATCTGTATATGACTTACCTTGTGTTGCTAACATCTGTGTTTAAGAACACACATGAGAACTTTTAAAACTATCTGTCACAGTTGGGACATTTTCTATTATTCTCTGGAAGCTTTATTAACTTTAGTATTTATAGCTGTTAAACCTTGCACATAAAGTTATTCCACTCTAAAACTCAGGAATCCTTTTGACTTTATTTATTTATTTTTATTTTTATTTTTTTGAGATAAGAATCTCACTGTGTCACCCAGGCTGGAGTGCAGTGGTGTGATCTTGGCTCACTGCAACTTCCACCTCCCAAGTTCAAGCAATTCTCCTGCCTCAGCCTCCCAAGTAGTAGCTGGGACTACAGGTGTGTGCCACCACGCCCCGCTAATTTTTGTATTTTTAGTAGAGACAGGGTTTCACTATGTTGGCCAGGCTGATCTTGAACTACTGACCTCGTGATCCATCCGCCTCAGTACACTAAAGTGCTGATCTTGAACTCCTGACCTCAGGATACATCCGCCTTGGCCTCCAAAAGTGCTGGGATTACAAGTGTGAGCTACCGCGCCCAGCCCTTGACTTGATTTTTTTTTTTTTTTTGGGGGGGACAGAGTCTCGCTCTGTTGCCCAGGCTGGAGTGCAGTGGCACAGTCTTAGCTCACTGCAACCTCTATCTCTGGCATTCAAGCAGTTCTAACGCCTCAGCATCCCGAGTAGCTGGGACTACAGGTCTGTGCTACCACGCCTGGCTAATTTTTGTATTTTTAGGAGAGATGAGGTGTTACTGTATCAGCCAGGCTGCTCTCGAGCTCCTGACCTCAAGTGATCCTCCCGCCTCAGCCTTCCAAAGTGCTGGGATTACAGGTGTGAGCCATTGCACCTGGCCGACTAGATTTTTAAAATAAATTTATTCTCTCTTCATGTGAGTATTGGGTCCTGATTGACAGTAATAGTGTATTTGAAGACATGTAAGTCTTCTGCTTGCATAGTCATATGATTATTTTACTTGATCCTTTCTCTGATTTTTAATTGTCATCTTTATGGCATAAGTAGGCAACTAGAGCTATTAGTATATCATTTACAGGAGAACCAGAAAACCACATGAACTTTAAAATGGGGTTTTATTTTATTGCATTTTATGTTTTGGGGTACATGTGAAGAACATGCAAGATTGTTGCATAGGTACACACGTGGCAGTGTGATTTGCTGCCTTCCTCCCCATCTAAAATGCAATAAAATTAATAAATGGGAAAAAATAAAAATAAAAAAATTAAAAAAAATAAAATAAAATGGGGTTTTACATTTATCTGTTATTCTTTAGTAGTACTTAAAATGCCTCATAATTCTATAATCGAATAAACGTTTCTCTACAAGTTAAAAACTTGTAAGATAAGTTTTTAAAAATGAGTTTTCTTATGATACCTTGAATTACTGGTTTAGATAACTGTTTTCCTTGAGATTAAAAATGTATATGACCATAATATTTCAGAAATAAATATCTGCATGTTAAGAAAATTTATTTCTTATCTATTAATCCAGCATAGAAATATATAATTGAAAATTTGAATTCCATGTTTTCTTTTTATTTTCAAAACTTGAGTACTTCAATGGTTTAAATTATTGAATCCTATCAGTTTTGTATATTTTACAAATGTTGATCTTCTCAACAACAGATGGGGTTTTTATGAGTAAGGTCATCTATTTCTACTCCAAATGTATTTACCCAGATCAGTCTTCTAAGTCCCCTTTGTGCCTCAAATTTGATAGGTCTCAAAGTGAAACACATTGTTCTTGATGCCTTCCAGATTTTTGCCTGACTCTTTGTAATATACTCTGCCATCTGGCTTCCCAATTTTAGTAACTAACACCTAGTAAGTAGCAATGAAACATTGAAGCACAAAAACTGCACTCCAGATTTTCCCCACACTGCCAATTTAGTGATGCACCAAGTTTTGTATTTTCTACTTTTTACCACTTCTCATATCTTATTACTGTAATTGACTGTCTGACCTATACTTTTGGAAGGTTATTTTTTGTTTCTCTCTTCTCCCTACATTTATCTATCTATATATGTCTTTCAGGTTGACCTTTCTTAAATGTGTTTACTTTGATGTAACTCCTGTGCTTATGGCCGGATCCTCATTACATGAAGGAAACATTTACATTCTAATATAACACATATTTTGTGATTTGGCCTATTTCTCCCATTTTATCTCTTCACCCCATTTTCTCTGACTATGTCCAAGTTTTACCACATTATTGTCATATTTCTTATTTTCTATGCTGTTTCATGCCTTATTATTATTATTATTATTTTTTGCACATGCTGCCCTGACTAGAAACCCTTCGCACTGTTACTCTTCACTTGTCTATTATAAAAATATGACCCTAAATTTGCAGTGTCTCAGGAGCTTTTCAGGTAGAAATAACTCTTATTGCCTTTGTGCTGCTACTATATTTTATTGACTTGAATTGCAGAAATAATGAATGTTACTTTCTGCTTTTGTTTTTCTACATTTCTATTTCCAATGTAGGAAAAATTAGTGTTTTATTCATATTATCAGATTTTTCTAGGATAGACCCTATGAATTTGCAGACACAGCAAATGTTTCTTGAATTACTGACTGACTGACAGTGATAAATACAACATTTTCTGAAGATTTCTTTTTTCTCTTTTTTTTAATAGGAAGGAAAAGTACTACCAACAACTGGAAAAAAAGCAAATGGTATTTATGTTATAAAAAGTGATCCACGAGAGCAATCAAATAATGATAGTGTTATTTTTTGTGTACAAAAACAAAGGTGGTGAGATACTGAATATAGCTGAATAATTTTCTATGCTTTAATAATATAATTTTGAAAATAATGTAATTAGTTTACATATAATTTAAAATAAATTCAAATTAAATGTAAATTACATTAAATTATAAACCTAACAAATATAAATATAATTTATGAATTTTAAATTGTAAATATAATTTAATTTAATTTATACTTTTCCTTAAAACTTTGGTGAACGATTAAACTTGTTGACCAAAATATAATATTCATTGTTGAGATATGGACATTAGATTTACAAAAAAAAAAATGTGACGTGGGATGATGTAAATTAAGAAAGCAGCTGGCTAGGTAATTAGGTTTCTGATGAGGAAACTTGAGGGAACTCATTTTATGTGGACTGAGTATATTCCCACTCAGAGAAGATTAAATTATTGCTGCTTTGGAACTTACTAGAAGCAGACGGTAGAAGAATGACAGTAAACCACAGGAACTGATTTCTTCTCTCTATAAGGGTTACACATCAATGATATGTGCCTCATTCATGTTCATTAGCAAACTGGGAGGCACTTGGATATCAAAACATTGGCTGTTTTCTTTAAAAATGCTGTTTTTGATGAAATAGCCATTTTTTAAAAAGTACCTCAGAGACTGCTGTGCTATAGCATATCAAAGTGACTTTAGAAAAAAACAAACAAGAAATTTATTTTTTGAGTACTAAAAGTATAACTGTCAATAATCATGGCTAAGATTTTGATGCATAGAAGTTGATTAGGCTGGGTGCAGTGGCTTACGCCTGTAATCCCAGCACTTTGGGAGGCCAAGGCAGGCAGATCACAAGGTCAGGAAATTAAGACTACCCTGGCTAACACAGTGAAACCCCATCTCTACTAAAAATACAAAAAATTAGCCAGGTGTGGTGGCTACATGCCTGTAGTCTCAGCTACGTGGGAGGCTGAGGCAGGAGAATTGCTTGAACCTGGGAAGTGGAGGCTGCTGTGAGCCAAGATTGTGCCTCTGCACTCCAGCCTGAGCAATAGAGTGAAACCTTGTCTCAAAAAAAAAAAAAAAAAAAAAAAAAAAACATTGATTGTTATGAAAAAAAGTCAGTGATTGTTCACAGATTTTGGTTAGAGTTTTTAATATGGAAGTCTGAGTACTTATTATTTATTCGATGTGTATTATATACATTTTTTGCATAAGTGAATAAAAAGATGCCAAGAGAACCAAAGTTGAGAATCCAGGCAATTTGAAAATGCCAGAAGCCTTCATGACTGTGAACAACATGTGTATTTTTATAAACTATTCTTCTCCAAGTAGATATCTAAACTAATAATTGAGAACACTTTCTGCAAACAGAAATAAATGATACATTTTAATGTACTCTCATCTCAACTTCATATTTTCTAAGTTAAAGGACAAAATGAAGGACAGAATAACAATTGTAATATAATAGTTTAAATGATTCTTGGGTGATTTCTTAAGGTATACCATAGCATTCTACCATAGACTTTTGACATTTATCCTTCTGGGGCCCTATTTGGTCCTGTCATTTGACATCACTTTTTTTGGTTTCATTCATCAGATCCACATTGGTAGAAGTAATTTTCTATATTACTTGTAGTCATGTGAAACCTAATCTCACACTCGCAATTTGGACTGCATGTTTTATAGAATCTATACTGTGATTTTCATGTGTATATTTCTGTCATGTTTGTGTGCTAACCAAAACAAGAGCAAAGCAACCCAAAACCTAATGGGTAACAATTTCAAGGCCAAGCAAAAAAATCTTAGCTGGATACAAATACTGCATGATTGATGGTAGGCTGTGTCATATTTACCTGTAGTCAATTATGTGTTCCTTTTCCTTTGTAGTGTCTCCTGAGCAACCACCTTTATTTATGGTAAACATACATATTTTCTTTAATTATTAATAAAATGCTCTGTGATATATACATGAAATGTTAATCATTATGTTGTCAAACCCATTCAGCATACTGTGAAAGACAGAGATCACATTTCAACTAGAGTCGTAGGAAAGTTGGATTCACCAACTTCCAGAGAAGGTAAATTTGCCACTACAAATTTCATTCTGGAAAACGTACACGAAAATGTTGAAAATGCTCATAGGTTTTTGATTCTCACTTTTTCCCAAATGGGATGGAAGGATTTGATGTAAATATGCTAATGTTCTTGTTAATATCTTTGTTCATAAAATGATATTTAAAGCATAAGGCAGACATTTTCACACCGTGAGCTCTAGCCCAAATGCTTTTCCTTTTAAGTTGTCATCATCTAAAGATCCCAATTTTGAATTCCTGTGCATGTTAGGGATTCAAGGAGGTGTATTTTGAAAATGTAAAAATTTTCAGTGCTTCAAAATGGATTGCAATACTCTTTTCTCTTCTGCATCTCGAGAAAAGCTATACCTGCTGACATTACAATTGTTTTAGAACTTCAACTGTTTTATGTCAGTGTTGTTACATTGAGAAGCTTTACTTAACCACATCTTCTGATTGCTAGGTTGAGTTTCTGCATGTGTATGTGTGTGTGTTTATCTCTGATTAAAAATGAATGAAGTGATTCATCACTCTTTTTTAACTCTTTGGTAGATACAGTGTTTAAAAACAATGATTCTGAGTTGCTTTGGCCTTAGAATCTTTTCTTCTACTACCATTCATTACCAACAGGTAACCAACAGCCTGAATTAATATTTTTTTACTTTTAAATCACTGCAATGCACATTAAAAATATTTTACAAGATACATGCACTTTCATAGATAATATGTAGAATCTGTTTCCATGTATCAAGTATCTCTCCCATGGCCGTGTTGATTGCACCTGTTTACTCCTTAAACCATGTCTTTCTGACACGTCATAACTCTTAGAAACTCTAGTGTGGGCAGTTTGCCCGCGGGTGTGTGAAGAGAGACAGTCAGTTTGGAGGCCACAGGGGACTCGCCAGGATGGGCAGCACCTTAGCTAAGATCGCAGAGATAGAAGCTGAGATGGCTCGGACTCAAAAGAACAATGCCACAGCACACCACCTAGGGCTGCTTAAGGCTCGTCTTGCTAAGCTTTGTCGAGAACTCTTTACTCCAAATGGTGGTGGTGGTGGAGGTCCAGGAGAAGGTTTTGATTGATCAAGACAGGTGATGTTCGAATTGGATTTGTTGGTTTTCCATCTGTGGGGAAGTCAACACTGCTTAGGAACCTGCCAGGGGTGTATTCTGAGGTAGCAGCCTATGAATTCACTACTCTGACCACAGTGCTTGGTGTCATCAGATACAAAGGTGCCAAGATCCAGCTCCTGGATCTCCCAGGTATCATTGAAGGTGCCAAGGATGGGAAAGGTAGAGGCCGTCAAGTCATTGCAGTGTCCCTAACCTGTAACTTGATTCTGATTGTTTTAGATGTCCTGAAACCATTGGGACATAAGAAGATAATTGAAAATGAACTGGAAGGCTTTGGCATTCACTTGAACAGGAAACCTCCCAGCACTGGCTTTAAGAAGAAGGACAAGGGAGGCATTAATCTCACAGCCACTTGCCCCCAGAGTGAGCTGGATCTGAAGCTGTGAAAAGCATTCTGGCCAAATACAAGATTCATAATGCTGATGTGACTCTATGTAGCGATGCTGCAGCTGATGACCTCATTGATGCGGTGGAAGGAAACAGAGTTTATATCCCCTGTATCTGTGTGTTAAATAAGATTGACCAAATCTCCATTGAGGAATTGGCTATCATCTATAAGATGCCTCACTGTGTACCCATCTCTGCCTATCACCGTTGGAATTTTGATGACCTACTGGAAAAGATTTGGGACTATCTGAAACTAGTGAGAATTTACACCAAACCCAAAGGCCAGTTACCAGATTACATTTCCCCAGTGGTGCTTCCTTACTCCATGACCACAGTGGAGGATTTCTGCATGAAGATTCACAAAAATCTTATCAAAGAATTTAAATATGCTCTGGTCTGGGGTCTGTCTGTGAAACACAATCCTCAGAAAATGGGTAAAGACCATATGTTGGAGGACAAGAATGTCATTCAAATTATGAAGAAGTGAAACCTTCCCCCTTTCCCATCTGCCAGGTGAACCACAACAGCCTTCCCCATGATCAAGCACCCTACCCCAGTTCTTCATGGCTTTGACAGTCACTGGATCAGGATCCAGGGGAGGGAGATGGAGGCACCCAAACTGTCTTACCTTGGTGTCACTGTGTGTGTTGAACTGCATAAAAGACCTGGTAGGCTAGTCAGCTACATGCAAAAAAAAAAAAAAAAAAAAAAAAAAAGAAACTCTAGTGTGTGCTTTTCAGAGAATGACAGTAGGAATGGAAATAGCCAATGGTAAAAGTGTTACTTGTCCTCTTGGCTCCCCTTCATCAATGCTAAACTCTAAACTACTCAGGTCACAATTTAGAACCCCTTTGTTGATCGCTATAAAGCATTCCCCGATATCAAATGACAAATAGGCCCTTGATGAAGAAAAGCCCTGTAAAGCTGTATTGCTCTGGTTTGTGTGTGTGTGTGTGTGTGTGTGTGTGTGTGTGTGTGTATTTTTTCCTCTTCTGAAAACTGTTAAAGAAGACTTTTCATTACAAATGAAAATATTTCTATTTCATATTTATTTCCTGTCTCATGGCACTCTGCTCTCCTTGGATCTAGTAAGGATCTCAGCTTGTTTTATTTATATCTGCAAAAAACTATGCCGATGCTTCATTTTTCATGTCAATTACTGACATGTTTTCAAATCTTCACAAGTTATTTCTGAAGATGTTGGTGCATTGAGGAAAGATGGTGTCATTGTAGTAGAAGAAGTTTTAAATAGTTTATGTTCAGTAAAATTCCAGAGCCCGTTTCTCTGGAAGGCATAGAAATAGTGGTGTTATGTATAAACATAAAATAGCACCACAAGGCCTTGTGTACATAAAAGTGTTTATATCCTGGAAGATTCTAATTTACTGCTCAGTAATGTTTCCTGGAGAGGAAAATAGGTGAGATAGATTGCTGAGCCTGTGATAATAACTCATAATATGAAGCAAAAGCATAGAAACAAAATGAGAGACAATAGATACACAAACCGATGTGGGTGAAGAACATCTGTGAAACAGTGTGTCTATGGGAGAGAGGAGGCCATGGGGCTACTTTTGTGAGGAAGGAATTTGTACACATTAGTCAAGTATCTGACACAGTTAACATTTTAATAAAGAAAAACCTTATATACACATGTGTGAGAATGGGATTGTACAGATTTCACAATATAGTGGTGATGAGAATAAAGAAGAAACAAATGTAAAGGGCAAAGAATGAAGTCCACCAATATGGATATTAGATTAATGAATGAAAAAAGAGTGTATGCCAAATTGGGCAGGTATAAACAAAGAAAGCTAGCTAGGTAATTTGGAGGTTTCTGATGAGGAGACGTGTGGGAAGTCACTTTATGGGAAGCAGAAGTTAGAAGGATGAGGGTGACCCACAGGATTCCATTTCTTCTCCCTAGAAGTTTTGGACATCAATGATATGTGCTTTGTTCACATCAGTTAGCATATTGGGATGCACTTTAATCCAGAAAATTGTTTTTTTTTTTCTTTAGGAAAGCTGTGTTTGCTTAGGTAGT
This sequence comes from Sapajus apella, assembly GCF_009761245.1. Classification (NCBI taxonomy): domain Eukaryota; kingdom Metazoa; phylum Chordata; class Mammalia; order Primates; family Cebidae; genus Sapajus; species Sapajus apella. The sequence goes on along the minus strand of NW_022436992.1, from coordinate 16,731,824 downwards.
TATTTCATAAAAGGACTTGAGATGCCCCTATGGTATATAATATCAAACTAGCTTTAGAAACAAAGGAATCAAAGAATGTATTTCTTGAGCACTAAAAGGGCAAATTCCAATAATCTTGGCAATCATTTTATATATAATATATGTGTATATATATATATATACACATACACACACACACACGTATATGTCTTATTAACCAATCAAATATATTTATTTTCTTAACCAACCAAATATATATATATAAAAATATATATTATATGTTATATATATTATTTATATATCTCTATATATAATTTAATATATCAATATATAAAAATAATATATAATTATATATATAATATATATTTGGTTATTAATAAGTCTCTGGTGATTTAAAGATTTTGTTTAATTTGTTTTCATGGGAATCTGATTGCACATTATTTCTTTGATGCGTATGTTTTGGCAAAAGTGGGTGAAGAGATGGGAAGAAGGCTCAACTGCTGAATCCAGGAAACGTAGGAATTTCAGACTTCATGAGTATAAAGAAAGTGATTTTTGAAATTTAAGACTAAGTATAAGTGAACTTATTTCAGATGCATTTAGAATATTTGCATAAAAGATGATTTTGGCTGCTCCAGGAACTACTGGAAACAGGAAAGAGTGCTAGAATTGGGCTAAACCACACTGACTCATTGCTCCTCTGTTACGTTGGCATCAGAGATGTATGTTTTATTGATATTAGTTATTCAAATGAGTTAAATGTGAATATGCACATATTGCCTTGTTTTTCAAGGCAATAACTTTTGGATGAAATAGCAATTTGAGGAAAATGCTTTAGAGAATAACATGATAAATATGTCCCAGATATTCTGGTACGTTGTGTATTCTTTCTCATTGGTTTCGAAGAACATCTTGATTTCTGCCTTCATTTCATTGTTTATCCAGTCAACTTTCAAGAGCCAGTTGTTCAGTTTACATGAAGTTGTGTGGTTCTGGTTTAGTTTCTTAATCCTGAGTTCTAATTTGATTGCACTGTGGTCTGAGAGACTGTTTGTTATGATTTCTGTTCTTTTGCATTTGCTGAGGAGTGATTTACTTTCAATTATGTGGTCAGTTTTAGAATAGGTGCAATGTGGTGCTGAGAATGCATATTCTGTGGATTTGGGGTGGAAAGTTCTGAAGATGTCTTTTGGATTTGCTTGATCCAGATCTGAGTTCACATCCTTGATATCCTTGTTAATTTTCTGTCTCATTGATCTGTCTAATATTGACATTGGAGTGTTAAAGTCTCCCACTACTATTGTGTGGGAGTCTAAGTCTCTGTAGGTCGTTAAGAACTTGCTTTATGTATCTGGGTGCTCCTGTATTGGGTGCATATATATTTAGGACTGTTAGCTCTTCTTGGTGCATTGATTCTTTTACCATTATGTAATGCCTTTCTTTCTTTTGATCTTTGTTGGTTTAAAGTCTATTTTGTCACAGACGAGGATTGTAACTCCTGCTTTTCTTTGCTCTCCATTTGCTTGGTAAATCTTCCTCCATCCCTTTATTTTGAGGCTGTGTGTGTCCTTGCACATGAGATGGGTTTCCTGAATACAGCACACTGACAGGTTTTGACTTTTTATCCAATTTGCCAGTCTGTGTCTTTTGATTGGGGCATTTAGCCCATTTATATTTAAGGTTAATATTGTTATGTGTGAATTTGATCCTGCCATTTTGATGCTAGCTGGTTGTTTTGCCCGTTAGTTTATCCAGTTTCTTCATTGTGTCGATGGTCTTTACCATTTGGTGCGTTTTGGAGTGGCTGGTACTGGTTGTTCATTTTTATGTTTAGTGCTTCTTTTAGGAGCTCTTGTAAGGCAGGGCTGGAGGTAATGAATCTCTGAGCAATTGCTTGTTTGTAAAGGATGTTGTTTCTCCTTTGCTTAAGAAGCTTAGTTTGACCGGATATGAAATTCTAGGTAGAAAGTTCTTTTCTTTAAGGATGTTGAATATTGGCCCCCACTCTCTTCTGGCTTGGAGGGTTTCTGCCGAGAGATTGCTATGAGTCTGATGGGCTTCCCTTTGTGGGTAACCCGACCTTTTTCTCTGGCTGCCCTTAGCATTTTTTCCTTCATTTCAACCCTGGTGAATCTGAAAATTGTGTGCCTTGTGGTTGCTCTTCTTCAGGAATATCTTTGTGGTGTTCTCTATATTTCCTGGACTTGAATGTTGGCCTGCCTTGGTAGGTTGGGGAAGTTCTACTGGATAATATCCTGAAGAATATTTTCCAGCTTGGATTCATTCTGTCACATTCAGGTACACTGATCAAGCATAGATTAGGTCTTTTCACATAATCCCGTGTTTCTTGAAGGCTTCATTCATTTCTTTTCACTATGTTTTCTCTAATCTTACCTTCTTGTTTTATTTCATTGAGTTGATCTTCAATCTCTGATATCCTTTCTTCCGCTTGGTTGATTCGGCTACTGAAACTTGTGTAGGATTCACGAAGCTCTCGTGTTGTGTTTTTCAGCTCCAGCAAGTCGTTTATATTCTTCTCTAAGCTGTTTATTCTCATTAGCATTTTGTGAAACCTTTTTTCAAGGTACTTAGTTTCTTTGCATTGGATTAGAACATGTTCTTTTAGCTCAGAGAAATTTGTTATTACCCACTTTCTGAAGCCTGTTTGTGTCTATTCATCAGACTCATTCTCCATCCAGCTTTGTTCCCTTGCTAGTGAGGAATTGTGATCCCTTGGAGGAGAAGAGGCATTCTGGTTTTGGGTGTTTTCATCCTTTTTGCACTGGTTTCTCCCCATCTTCATGGATTTATCTACCTGTGGTCTTTGTAGTTGGTAACTTTCAGATGGGGTCTCTGAGTGGACGTCCTTTTTGTTGATGTTGAAGTTATTGCTTTCTGTTTTTTAATTTTCCTTCTAACAGCCAGGCCTCTCTGCTGTAGGACTGCTGGAGGTCCACTCCAGACTGTGCTGTCCTGGGGATCACCTGTGGTGGCTGCAGAACAGTAAGGGTTGCTGCCAGTTTCTTCTTCTGTTATCTTCGTCCCAGAAGGTACTCACCAGATGTCAGCCTGAGCTCTCCTTTATGATGTATTTCTTTGGATATACAGGGGTTGGGAGCTGCTTGAGGAGACAGTCTGTCCCTTATAGGAACTCAAATGCTGAGCTGGGGCACTGTTGTTCCATTTAGAGCTGCTGGGCAGGTATGTTTAAGTCTACTGTAGTGGAAATTAAAACCTCCTCTCTTCCAAGGTGCTCTGTCCTGGGAAGGTGGGGCTTTATCTGTAAGTTCCTGACATGCTGTTGCCTTTTTTCAGAGATGCCCTTCCCAGCAAGAAGGTAGTCTAGTCACAGTCTGCCAGCAGAGATGTTGCTGAGCTGCCGTGGGCTTTGCCCAGCTGCTGTGTGAACTTCCTTGCAGTTTTGTTTACATAGGTATGATTAGAGCTGCCTCAGTAATGGCGGTCTACCTTAGTAGTGGTGGATTGCCTCAGTAATGGTGGACTGCCTCAGTAATGGCCGATTGCCTTGGTAATGGTGGACTACCTCGGTAGTGGTGGACTGCCTTGGTAATGGCTGATGCCCTTTCCCCCGCCAAGCTGGACCATCCTGCATCCAGCTGCACTTGCTGCGAAACTCTCAATCCAGAGCATAGCAGATTGCTGGTCTTTGTAAGGGGTGTGACCCGCTGAGCCAGATCACCTGGCTCCATGTTTCAGCCCCCCTTTTTTTAGTTGAATGTGCAGCTCTGTAACCCAGGCATTCCAGGCACCAGTTGAAAGAGCCACCCAGATTTGTGTGTGTTTTTGTGCAAAGACCTGTAGTACCAGCTGAAACAGACATGCTGGAAACTTGTGGCATATTTCAGCTTGGGAATTTCCTGGTCTGTGGGCAGTAAAAACTCATTTGGGAATGCGGTGATGACTAATCCTCCGCATTGTTCTTGCTGGGAACTACACTCCAGAACTGTTCCTATTTGGCCGTCTTAGTCTAGAGGGAAATTTATAGCAGTAAACGCCCACATGAGAAGCAAGGAAAGATCTAAAATTGACACTCTATCATCAAAATTAAATGAGCTAGAGGAGCAAGATCAAAAAAACTCAGAAGCTAGCAGAAAACAAGAAATAACAGGATCAGCACAAAACTGAAGGCGATAAACACACACACAAAATCCTTCAAAAAATCAATAAATCCATGAGCTGGTTTTTTGAAAACATAAACAAAATACACAGACTGCTAGCCAGATAAATAGAAAGAAAAGAGAGAAGAATCAAATAGATGCAATAAAAAATGATAAAGGGGCTATCACCACTGATTCCACAGAAATACAAACTACCATCAGAGATTACTACAGACAGCTCTCTGCATGTAAACCAGTAAACCTGGAAGAAATGGATAAATTCCTGGACACATGCACCCTTCTAAGCCTAAATCAGGAAGAAGTTGAAACCTTCAAGAGACCAAAACAAGGGCTGAAGTTGAGGCAGCAATTAATAGCCTACCAACCAAAAAAAGCCCAGGTCCAGATGGGTTCACAGCCAAATTGTACCAGGTGTACAAAGATGAGCTGGTACCACTCCTTCTGAAACTATTCCCAACAATTCAAAAAGAGGGAATCCTTCTCAATTTTATGAGACCAACATCATCCTGATACCAAAACCTGGCAGAGACCCAAAAAAACAAGAAAACTTCAGGCTAATATCCATGATGAACATAGATACAAAAATCCTCAGTAAAATACTGGCACACTGATTGCAAAAGCAAATCAAAAAGCTTATCCAATATGATCAAGTAGGCTTCATCCTGGGGATGCAAAGCTGGTTCAACATACGCAAGTCTATAAACGTAATCCACCACATAAACAGAACCAAAGAAAAACCACATGGTTATCTCAATAGATGTTGACAAAATTCAACAGTGCTTTATGCGAAAAACTCTCAATAAACTAGGTATAGATGGAACGCATCTCAAAACAATAAAAGCTATTTATGACAAACCCACAGCCAATATCATACTGAATGGGCAAAAACTGGAGGTACTTCCTTTGAAATCTGGCACTAGACAAGGATGCCCTCTCTCACCACTCCTATTCAATAGAGTATTGGAAATTCTAGCCAGAGCAACCAGGCAAGAAAAAGAAATAAAGGGTATTCAATTAGGAAAGGAGGAAGTCAAATTGTCTCTATTTGCAGACAAAATGATTATATATTTAGAAGACCCCATCCTCTCAGCCCAAAATCTCCTTAAACTCATAAGCAACTTCAGCAAAATCTGAGGATACAAAATCAATGTGCAGAAATCACAAGCATTCCTATATACCAATAGCAGACTAAAAGAGAGCCAAATCAAGAACGAACTGCCATTCACAATTGCTACAAAGAGAATAAAATACCTAGGAATACAACTAGCAAAGAATGTAAAGGAACTCTTTAAGGAGTACTACAAACCACTGCTCAAGGACGTAAGAGAGGACACAAACAGATGGAAAAACATTCCATGCTTATGGTTAGGAAAAATCAATATGATGAAAATGGCCATACTGTCCAAAATAATTTATAGATTCAATGCTATCCCCCATCAAGCTACCAATGCCTTCTTCACAGAACTGGAAAAAACCGCTTTAAACTTCATATGGAACTAAAACAGGGCCCGCATAGATAGCCAAGGCAATCCTAAGCAAAAAGAACAAAGCTGGAGGTAGCAAGCTACCTGACTTCAAACTATACTACAAGGTTACAGTTATCAAAACAGCATGGTACTGGTACCAAAACAGAGAGATAGACCAATGGAACAGAACAGAGGCCTCAGAGGCAACGCCACACATCTATGACCATCTGATCTTTGACAAACCTGACAAAAACAGGCAATGGGGAAAGGATTCCCTGTTTAATAAATTGGCGTTGGGAAAACTGGCTAGCCATGTGCAGGAAACAGAAACTGAACCCCTTCCTGACAACTTACACTAAAATTAACTCCAGATGGATTAAAGACTTAAACATAAGATGTAAAACCATAAAAGTCCTAGAAGAAAACCTAGGCAAAACCATTCAGGACATAGGCATAGGCAAGGACTTCATGACTAAAACACCAAAAGCATTGGCAACATAAGCCAAAATAGACAAATGGGATCTAACTAAACTCCAGAGCTTCTGTACAGTAAAAGAAATAATCATTAGAGTGAACCAGCAACCAACAGAATGGGAAAAAATTTTTGCAATCAACCCATCTGACAAAGGGCTTATATCCAGAATCTACAAAGAACTAAAACAGATTTACAAGAAGAAAACAAACAAACCCATTCAAAAGTGAGCGAATGACATGAATGGATACTTTTCAAAAGAAGACATTTATGAGACCAACAAACATGAAAAAATGCTCATCATCACTGGTCATTAGAGAAATGCAAATCAAAACCACATTGAGATACCATATCACGCCAGTTAGAATGGCGATTGTTAAAAAATCTAGAGACAACAGATGCAGGAGAGGATGTAGAGAAATAGGAACAGTTTTACACTGTTAGTGGGAGTGCAAATTAGTTCAACCATTGTGGAAGATAGTGTGGTAATTCCTCAAAGACCTAGAAATAGAAATTCCATTTGACCCAGCAACCCCATTACTGGGTATATATCCAAAGGATTATAAGTCGTTCTATTATAAAGACACATGCACATGTATGTTCATTGCGGCACCATTTACAATAGCAAAGACCTGGAACCAACCCAAATGCCCATCAATGATAGACTGGACAAGGAAAATGTGGCACATATACACCATGGGATACTGTGTAGCCATAAAACATGATGAGTTTGTGTCATTTGTAGGGATATGGATGAATCCGGAAGCCATCATTCTCAGCAAACTGACACAAGAACAGAAAATCAAATACTGTGTGTTCTCACTCATAGGCAGGTGTTGAGCAATGAGAACACATGGACACAGGGAGGGGAGCATCACACACTGGGGTCTGTTGGTGGGGGGATTGGGGGGGGATAATATGGGGAGAAATGCCAGATATAGGTGATGGGGGGATGGAGGCAGCAAACCACATTGTGATGTATGTACCTATGCAATAATCCAGCATGTTCAGCACATGTACCCCAGAACCTAAAGTACAACTATATATATATATATATATATGTACATATAAATAAAACATTTCAGTTAGACATGAAGAATAAGTCCAAGAAATCTATTGTACAGCATGATGATTATAATCTATTGTACAACATGATGAGTATAATTAATAACAATTTATTACTGAAAATTGAAGAGCAGATTTTAAGCAGTCTTCACCACAAAAAAATAAGGATGGGAAATAATTCACATGATAATTAGCTTGCTTGAGACACTCTACAGTGTATAACTGTTTTAAGACATCACGTTTTGCACAATAAGTATTTATAATAAAAAGAGAACAACATGATACTACAAACCTATTTTAGAAACAAAAATAATATTGAATTCATTGACTCTTATAAAATGGCCATTTTCAATAACTATTGGAGTGATTTCCAAAAGTAAAAGCTTATTCATATCTAATGCTTGTAGCAACTTTATTTTGTATAAGAATGTCAAATTTGATAATTTATTATAATTTTTGATGAGGTTTATATGTTATACCTAGTTGCTATGAGTGGATGAAGAAACTTTTGAAGCCTAAACGAGAAGATAAAAGAAATGTGAACACAGTGTTTCACCATATGTGTGTGACAAATAATTAATATTACATACTAGAATTTACTAAACACATATTCAGGCTGATCAATCCAGAACACTTCCACTCAGGACTTGTCAAAGTATACATTCAACTAAAGTGTCATTGCCATTGTGTACCTTCCCAGTTATCAGGCAAGTTAAAGAACATCATGAATATTTATAGTATAATGGTATAAATCCTTCTGATGTTCTGCATGAAAGACATGTGAAAGTGTGTACCACCTGTTTGACATTGATTCCAGGATGTACGAGTTGTTTCTCTGATTTCAGATCACATTTGTCCTCATGACTTGGCATATCCACATTGATACTGACAATGTTTTAGTTTTAGACATATGACAAATGATATCACATTTCAAATTGTAAGAGTATATTTTGTGAAGCCTGTATTCATGTTTTCTTCAGTGTATTTCTGTCATGTTCCTATTCCAAGCCACAAAGTATAAAACATCAAAGACTATACTAATACAGGCAGGAAAATACTGCTTGATTGTAACACTGCATGAAAGTATGGATAAGTACGGAAAGTATGGATAACTTTATCATATTTACATATGAGCGATTATGTATGAAAGTATGGATAACTATTATATTTACTTATGAGCGATTATGTATCCCTTTTTCTTTTTAGTGTCTTCTCAGAAACAACCAACTTTGAAGGTAATTACACTCTCATTTATGTTTATAATTGTTAACTGTATAGTCTGTAAAATATACTTTATGTATTGAATATTTTGTTTCAAATCCTATTCAGGCTGCAACTGACAAGAAAGATTCTGTTTCGAATATAGCCACAGAAATAAAGGATGAACAAAAATCTGGGACAGGTAATTTTGTAATACACATTTAATGTCATGTTCACTTAAGATAGAAAAGAGCTTCTTTTCCCTGAATAAATCAGCAGGGTCTAATTGAAGCTGCACCTTCTGATTCAGCAGGCCTGAGATTATGCACTTGTAGTAAGTTCTCCGGTGACACTGATGCTGCTGATCCTTGGCCATGATCTGAGTAGTAAGATTGTAAACTTCTCTACATTGAAATTGGGAAGAAAAACCATTAAAGAGCAGTGTAAGACATACCAGGCTTAGGGGACAGCATAATGTTACTTTAATTCTACAGCATTTTTCCATCAAGCGGGAAAAAAGAAAGAGATGAAGTAACAGAAATTACCAGCATCTGATCGTATTGCTAAAACTATAAGAAAGAAGTGATCGTAATGACCCATAACACTGTAGAATGAGAACTAATGAGACCACTGATATAGCAATTATTGTTCTCAAGAAGGATGGATTGTGAGGCCGGAAGGAGGGAAAATAAGAAGTTATTTATGTGATTTTTTTTGGGTTTCTGCTGGGGAAACCTGTGGGAACTCACTTCAGATACATTAAGGATATTTCGTATAAGAAGATTTGGTTTTGGCTGCTCCAATATTGGAAGCAGGAAACAATGCTAGAATTGAGATAAACTACAGTGACTCATTACTCCTCTTTGCTACTGTTGGGCAACAGAGATGTATATTTTGTTGATATTAGTTATTTAAATGAGATAATCATGAATATGCATACATTGGCTTTGTTTTCCAGAGAGATAACTTTTGGATGAAATAGCAATTTGAGGAAAATGCTTTAGAGAATAATGTGATATATCAATCCAGACTATTTTAGAAACAAAAATAATGCTGAATTCATTAATTGACTCTGATAAGTCATTTTTAATGGATGTTGGAGTGATTTCCAAATGTAAAAGCTTATTCATACATATTCATATCTAATGCTCTTAACAACTTTATTTTGTATAAGTATGTCAAATTTTACAGTTTATTTTACTTTTTGATGAGGTTTATATATTATGACTTGTTGCCATGAGTGGCTGAAGAAACATTCTGAAGGCAAACTAGAGGATACGATTGTAGGCATATTAATACACAACATGGGTGTGAGAAATAAAGCACATTATATACTATGATTCACCAAACATATATCCAAGCCGATCAATCCAGGACACTTCCACTGAGGACTTGTAAAGTGTACATTCAACTAAAGTGTCATTGTCATTGTGTACCTGCTCAATTATCAGGCAAGTAGAAGAGCATGATGAATGTTTGTAGTATAATGATATAACTCCTTCTGATGTCTTGCATGAAAGATATGTGGAAGTATGTACCACCTGCTTTGACACTGAGTCCCAGGTGTATGAGTTGCTCCTTTCATTTTAGATCACATTTTACCTAATCACTCGGCATATTCACATTGATAATGACACTTTTTTTGGTCGTAATAGACATATGAAGAATAATATTACATTTGAAGTTGGAAGTATATCTTTTGTTAAGACTGTACTCTTGTTTTCTACAGTATATATCTATCATGTTCCAAGACACACAGTATAAAACATCAAAGCCTACACTAATACAGGCAGGAAAATACAGTTTGTTGCAAACACTTCATGAATGTATGGATAACTTTATCATTTTACTTATGATTGATTATACCTTTTTTTTAGATTCTTCTCAGAAACAACAGACTTTGAAGGTAATTATACTCTCATTTTTGTTTTGAACTATTAACTCTTATAGTCTATGAAATATACTTTATGTATTGATTCTTTTGCCTCAATTCCCATTCAGGCTATAAGTGTCAAGACAGATTCTGTTTCAAATATAACCACAGAAATAAAGGATGGAAAAAAACCCAGGACAGGTAATTTTGTGATACACAGCTAATGTCATGTTCACTCAAGTTAGGAGAGAACTTCTCTTCCATGAATAAATCAGTGAGGGCCCATTCAAGCTGCACATTCTGATTCAGCAGGCCTGAGATTCTGCATTTCTTGGGTGACACTAATACTGCTGGTCGTTGGCCATGAGCTGAGAAGTAAGATTATAGACTTCCCTACGTTGGCCACTGATGTAATAATGATATTTATCAAGGAGGAGGGATTGTGAGGCAGGAAGGAGGGAAAAGAAGAAGTGATATATGTAATTTTGGGGTTCTACTGAAGAAACCTAGTGAACTCACTTCAGAAGCATTTAGAATATTTACCTAAAAGAAGATTTTATTCTGGCTACTTCAGGAACTACTGGAAGCAGGAAAGAGTTCTAGAATTGGGATAAACCACACTGACTCATTACTTCTTGTTACTATTGGGCATCATAGATACATATTTTGTTGATTTTAGTTATAAAAATGAGATAAACTTGAACATGAATACATTGGCTTGTTGTCCAAGGAATTAACTCTTGTATAAATAGCTATTTAATGAAAATTCTGTAGAGAATAACATGGTACTCCAAATAAGACTATTTTGGAAACAAAACTAATGTTGAATTCATTATTAGAATTCTAATAGGGTTATTTTTAATGAATGTTGGAGTGATTTTTGAATGTAAAAGTTTATTAGTGTCCAATGCTTGTACTAGTTTTACTTTGTAAAAGTATGTCAAAATTGATAATTGATGATACTTTTCATTAAGGTTTATATATTATACCTTTTTGCCATGGGTGGATGAAGAAACTTTCAGAAGGCTAAACTACAGGATACAAGAAATGTAGGCACATTATTACACCACATGGTTGTGAGAAATAATGAATAATATCTGCTAGGATTGACCAAACATATATCAAAGCTGATCCATTTAGGACTCTTCCAATGAAGAGACGTGAAGTGTATGTTCAACTGAAGTGTCATCACAATTGTGTACTTTCTCAGTTTGCAAGTTAAAGAGCATGATGAATGTTTGTAGCATAATGGTAAAAATCCTTCTGATGTCTTGCATGAAAGATATGCGGGAGTATGTACCACCTGCTTTGACATTGATTCCCAGGTATATGAGTTGCTCCTCTGATTTTAGAGCACATTGGTCCTCGTCACTTGGCATATCCACATTGATATTGACACTGCTTTATTTGAGTTTTAGACATATGACAAATCATATCACATTTGACAGTGTAAGTGTATATATTTTGAAGACTGTATTCCTGTTTTCTTCAGTGTATTTCTGTCATGTTGCTGTCCCAAGACACAAAGTATAAAGTATCAAAGCCTACACTAATACAGGCAGCAGGATACAGCTTGATGGTAACACTGCATGAATGTACTGATAACTTTATCATATTTACATATGATTGATTATGTATCCCATTTGCTTTTCAGTGTCTTCTCAGAAACAATCTGCCTGGAAGGTAATTACTCTTTCATTTACATTTAAAAATATTAACTATGTAGTCTATCAAATATATATTATGTATTGATTACTTTACTTCTCATCCCATTCAGGCTCTGTTTAAAAGGAAAGTTTCTCTTTCAAATATAGCCACAGGAACAGCAGATGGGCAAAAATCTGGAGCAGGTAATTTAACAATACACATTTAATGTCATGATCACTCAAGATAGAACTTCCCCCCCTCCCCAAATAAATCATCAGGGTGCTCATTGAAGCTACACATTTTTATTCAACAGGCCTGAGATTCTGCATTTGTAATAAGTTCTCAGGTGATGCTGATGCTGCTGTTCCTTGGCCATGTTCCGAGTAGTAAGATTATAGACTTCCCTACATTGAAATTGGGAAGAAGAAACATTGGAGAGCAGGCAAGGCATAAGCAGCTCAGGGGACAGCATAAATTTTCTTTAATTCTACAGTATGTTTTCATCAAGAGTGGAAGGAGAAAGAGATTAAGTAATAGAAATTATAGTCGTCAAATTGTATTGCTCAAACCAGAGGAAAGATGTGACCATAATAAATGATAAACACTGTAGAATGAGAACTAGAGACCACTGATGTAGTAATTATGTTTCTCAAGGAAGAGGGAGTGTGAGGCTGGAAGGAGGGAAAAGAAGAAGTTATTTATTTAATTTGAGGGTTCCTGCTGAGGAAACCTAAGTGAACTCACTTCAGATGCATTTAGAATATTTGCATAAAAGAAGATTTGGTTTTGGCTGCTCCAGGAGCTACTGGAAGCAAGAAAGAGTGCTAGAATTGGGTAAACTACACTGACTCATTACTCCTGTTTGTTACTATAGGGCATCAGATATACATGCTTTGTTGATATTAGTTATTAGAATGAGGTAAAGGTGAATGTGCATACAGTGGTTTTGTTTTTCAAGGAGCTCACTCTTGGTTATAATAGCAATTAAATGAAAAGTTTTTAAAGGATAACATGCTACTTCAAACAAGATTATTTTAAAATCAAAAATAATTGTTGAATTCATTAGTTGACTCCTAAAGTGGTTATTTTCAATGAATATTGGAGTAATTTCCAAATGTAAAAGCTTCCTCATATTAATTGTTTGTAGCACTGTTCTTTTGTGTAAGTATGTCAAATTTGATAATTTATTATACTTTTTGATGGTTTTACATGTTATGCCTTCTTGTCATGAGTCAATGAATAAACTTTCAGATGGCTATACTAGAGGATACAAGAAATGTAGGCACATTATTACACCACATGGGTGTGATAAATAAAGCATATTGTATATTAGAATTCACCAAACATATATCTAAGCTGATCATTCTGCTACACTTCCGCTGAGGACTTGTGAAGCATATATTCAACTAAAATGTCATAGTCATTGTGTACCTGCTCAATTATCAGGCAAGTAGAAGAGCATGATGAATATTTGTAGTAAAATGGTATAAATCCTTCTGATGTCTAGCATGAAAAACATGCAGTAGTATGTAGGCATTGATTCCCAGGTGTATGAGTTGCTCCTCTGATTTTAGATTACATTTTACTTCATCACTCAGCATATCCACCTTTATAATGGCACTTTTTTATTAAAGTAATAAATGTGAAGAATAAGATTACATTTGAAATTGAAAGTGTATATTTCGTGAAGACTGTACTCCTGTTTTCTTCAGTGTATTTCTGTCAGTTCCTGTCCCAAGACACAAAGTATAAAACATCAAAGTCAACACTAATACAGGCAGGAAAATACAGCTTGTTGCAAACACTTCATGAATGTGTGGTTAACTTTATCATACTAACTTATGATTGATTATGTATACTTTTTTTTTCAGAGTCTTCTCAGAAACAACTGGCCTTGAAGGTATTTGTACTCTCATTTATGTTTTGAACTATTAACTCTTATAGTCTATGAAATATACTTTTTATATTGATTATTTTGTTTCAAATCCCATTTAGACTACAAGTGAGAAGAAAGATTCTGTTTCGAATATAGCCACAGAAACAAAGGATGTACAAAAATCTGGGACAGGTAATTTTGCAATACATAGTTAATGTCATGTTCACTCAAGATAGAAGAGAACTTCTCTTCCATGAACAAATTAGCGGAGGGCTCATTGAAGCTGCACATTCTGATTCAGCAGGCCTGAGATTCTGAATTTGTAATAAGTTCTTAGTTGATGCTGATGCTGCTGGTCCTTGACCATGATCTGAGTAGTAAGCTTACAGACTTTATTACATTGAAATTGGGAAGAAGAACCATTAAAGAGCAGTTCAGGACATACCAGGCTCAGGGGCAGCATAATTTTGCTTTAATTCTACAGCATGTTTTCTTCAAGAGGGAAAAAATGAAAAGATATGAAGTAACAGAAATTATAAGCATCAGATCATATTGCTAAAACCAGAAGGAAGAAGTGATCCTAATAATCCATAAACACTGTAGAAGGAAAATTAAAGAGACCACTGATGTAATAATTATTTTCCTCAAGGAAGAAAGATTGTGAGGCAAGAAGGAGGGAAAAGAATTTATTTATGCAATTTTGGGATTTCTGCTGAGGAAGCCTAAATGAACTCACTTCAGATGCACTTAGACTATTTTCATAAAAGAAGATTTGATTTTGGCTTCTCTAGGAACTACTGGAGGCAGGAAAGAGTGCTAGAAATGGGATAAACTACCCTGACTCATTACTTTTCTATGTTACTATTAGGCATCAGAGATATATGTTTTGTTGATATTATTCAAATGGAATAAACAGGAATATGCATACATTGGCTTTTTTTTTTTTCAAAGAGCTAACTTTTGGATAAAAAAGTAATTTGTGAAATGCTTTAGAGAACAACATTATATGTCAAACCAGAACTTTTTAGAAATAAAAATAATGTTGAATCCATTAATTGACTCTTAAAATGGTTATTTCAGTGAATATGGGAGTGATTTCTAAATGTAAAGCTTCCTCATATTTAGTGCTTGTAGTAACTTTATTTTGTATGTCAAATTTGATAATTTATCATACTTTTTGATGAGGTTTATGTATTATTTCTTCTTACCACGAGTGGATGAAGAAACTTTCTGAAGGCTATACTAGAGGATGCCAGAAATGTAGTCACATTATTGTACCACATGGATATGGGAAATAAAGAATATTATACAGTAGAATTCATCAAACATATATGTAAGTTGATCAATTCAGGACACTTCCACTGGGAAGTTGTGAAGTGTACATTCAACTAAAGTGTCATTGTCGTTTTGTACCTGCTCAATTATCAGGCAAGTCAAAGAGCATGATGAATATTTGTAGTATAATGGTATAAATCCTTCTGATGTCTTGCATGAAAAACATGCGGGAGCCTTTACCATCTGCTTTGACATTGATGCCCAGGTGTATGAGTTGCCTCTCTGATATTACATCACATTGGTCCTCATTACTCAGCATATCTACATTGATAATAACAAGTTTTTATTGTAGTACTAGACATATGAAAAATATTATTACTTTTGAAATTGGAAGTTTATATTTCATGAAGACTTTATATCTATTTTCTTCAGTGTATTTCTGTTGATCCTGTTTCAAGACACCAAGTTTAAAACATCTAAACATCCCCTAATACAGGCAGGAGGATACAGCTTGGTGCTAACACTACATGAATACATGGATACCTTTATTATATTTACATATGATTGATTACATATCCCTTTTGATTTCAGTGTATGCTCAGAAACAGCTGGCCTTAAAGGTAACTACACTCTCATTTATATTTGGAACTATTAACTGTATATTCTATGAAATATATTTTATGTATTGATTATTTTATTTTACATCCCATTCAGGCTACAATTGACAAGAAAGATTCTGTTTCGAATATAGCCACAGAAATAAAGGATGGACAAAAATCTAAGACAGGTAATTTTGCAATTCACAATTAATGTCATGTTTAGTCAAGATAGAAGCGAATGACTTTTCCCCAAAATAAATCAGTGGAGGGCTCATTGAAGCTGTACATTCTGATTCAGCAGGCCTGAGATTCTTGGGAGATGTTGGTGCTGCTGTTCCTTGGCCATGATCTAAATAGTAAGATTATAGACTTTTCTACATTGTAATTGGAAAGAAGAACCATCAGAGAGCAGTTCAAGACATAACAGTCTCAGCAGCAACATAATTTGCTTTCCATCTACAGCTATGTTTTCATAAACAGGGAAAGGAGGAAGAGATGAAGTAAATGAAATTGTAGGCACCAGATCGTATTGCTAGAACCAGACGGAAGAAGGGATCGTAATGACACATAGACATTGTAGAATGAGAACTAAGGAGATCACTGATGTAGTAATTATTTTCCTCAAGGAAGAGGAAATGTGAGTCAGGAAGGAGGGAAAAAAAGAAGTTATTTATTTAATTTTGGGATATCTGCTGAGGAAACCTGAATGAACTCATTTCAAATTCATTTCAAATATTGACATATAAGAAGATTTGATTTTGGCTGCTCCAGGAATGAATTGAAGCAGGAAAAAGTGCTATAATTGGGATTAACCACCCTCACTTATTACTCTTCTATATTACTATTAGGCATCAGAAATACATGTTTTGTTGATTTTAGTTATACAAATTAGATAAATTTGAATATGAATATATTGTCTTCATTGTTCAAGGAGCTAACTCTTGGATAAAATAGCTATTTAATGAAAATTCCTTAGAGAATAACATGATACTTTAAACAAGACTATTTTAGAAACAACAATAATGTTGAATTTATCGATTGACTCTTAAAATGTTTTTTTCAATGAATATTGGAGTGATTTTCTAATGTAAAAGATTGTTAATAACTAATCTTTGTAGGAGTTTTATTTTGTAGAAATATGTCAAAATCGATAATGATACTTTTTCTTGAGGTTTTTATATTATACCTTGTTGTCATGAGTGGATGAAGAAACTTTCAGAAAGGCTAAGCTAGAGGACACAAGAAATGTAGGCACATTATTACACCACATGGGTATGAAAAATAATGAATATTATCTGCTAGGATTCACTAAACATATATCCAGCCTGATCAATTGAGGACATTTCCACTAAAGAGTCATGAAGTGTACATTCAATTGAAGTGTCATTGTGATTGTGTATCTTTTCAGTTATCAGGCAAGTTAAAGAGCATGATGAATGTTTGTAGTATAATGGTATAAATCCTTCTGATGTCTTTCATGAAAGACATGCAGGAGTATGTACCACCTGCTTTGACATTGATTCTCAGGTGTATAAGTTGCTCGTCTGATTTTCGATTACATTGGTCCTCATCACTCAGCATATCCACATTGATATTGATACTTTTTATTTTGGTAATATACATATGATGCATAATATCTCTTTGTAATTTTACAACTGTATATTTTGTGGAAACCTGTATTCCTATTTTCTTCAGTATATTTCCTCATGTTCCTATTCCAAAGACATAAACAATAAAACATCAAATTCTACACTAGTACTTTTACGGGAATCAGGAGACCAGAGAGACCAATTGGTGGAACAGGAGGATTTCATTAAGGTGTGTACCAGTTCAGCAGATTTGCATTCAAAGGCTGAGCTCTGAACAAAGACAGGGCTTGACTTTTATACACAAAATACAGGAGCAGAACAAAGGCAGTTTATCAAGCAATGACAGGCCTATAACTCAGGCTTACAAATGACTTTCTCTCTGTGACCTAGATGGCCATTATCTAGGTTGCTGAAGAGCCTCACACAAACTTATCTTGCATCCTTTGCTATGGTGCCTAGATGGCTGCAATCCAGACTTGCTCAGACATATCTCATGACCTTCACTGTGCTGCTCAGATGAAAAACAGAAACTTGCAGTTATTAGCTATAGAAAACAAGTATACAATAATCTATAAACTCATAAAACTTGCAGAGCAGGGTACAGTTCCACAGAAGGGGGAAGGACTCAGGGAAGTTTGCTTATACCAAAGGAAAGGAGGAAAATTTGTTTTTCTGCCCTCATCTCCTGCTTCAGTACAGGCAGGAGGATATAGCTTGATGCTAACACTGCATTAATGTATGGTTGGTTTTATCATAGTTACATATGATTGATTATATATCCATTTTGCTTTTCAGTGTCTTCTCAGAAACAACCGGCCTGGAAGGTAATTACCCTTTCATTTATATTTTGAATTACTAATTATATAATCTATGAAGTATATATCATGTATTGATTATTTTGTTTCTCATTCCATTCAGGCTATAATTAAAAAGAAAGTTTCTCTTTCAAATATTGCCACAGGAATAACGGTTGTTGAAAAATCTGGAGCAGGTAATTTAGCAATACATATTTAATGTCATGTGCATTCAAGATAGAAGAGAACTTCCCGCCCCTGAATAAATCAGCAGGGGGCTCTTTGAAAATGCACATTCTGATTCAGCAGGCCTGAGATTCTGCATTTCTAGTACATTCTCAGGTGATGCTAATGCTGCTGGTCCTTGGCCGTGATCTGAATAGCCAGGTTATAGACTTCTGTACATTGAAATTGGGAAGAAGAACCATTGGAAAGCAGTTCAAGACATAAGAGGATCAGGGGACAGCATAATTTTGCTCTTATTTCATAACATGTTTCTATGGAGAGGGGAAGGAGAAAGAGACGAAGTAATAGAAATTATAGATGTCTGATGGTACTGCTAAAACCAGAGGGAAGAAGTTGTCATGGATTATTTATGGATTATTATCCATAAACACTGTAGAATGAGAAGCAATGTGACCACCAATGTAGTAATTATTTTCATCAAGAAAGAGGGATTACAAGGCAGGAAAGAGGAGAAGGAATAAGTTTTTTAGGTAATTTTGGGGCTTCTGCTGAGGAAACCTGGGTGAACTCACTTCAGATGTATTTAGAATATTTGCATACCAGAAGATTTGATTTCTGGCTTCTCCAGTGACTACTGGAATCTGGAAGGAACGTAGAATTGGGATAAACCACAGTGACTCATTATTCCTGTTTATTACTATTAGACATCAGAGATACATTTTTATTAGTTATTCAAATGAGTTAAAATTTAATATGAATACATTAGGTTTTTGCTAGCTTTTTTATTAAAATAGCTATTTAATGAAAATTCTTTATAGATTAAAGTGATACTCCAAACCAGACTAATTTTAGAGAAAAGTAATGTTGAATGCATTAACTGAATTCTAAAATGGTTACTTTCAGTGAATATTGTACTGATTTCCAAATATAAAAGGTTATTAATATCTAATGCCTGTAGCAATTCCATTTTGCATAAGTATGTATAATTTATTGTACTTTTTAATGGGGTTTATATATTTTACCTTCTTGCTGTGAGTGGATGAAGAAACTTTCAGAAGGCTAAACTAGAGGATACAAGAAATTTAGGCACATTATTACACCACATGGTTATGATAAATAAGGAATATTATCTACTAGGATTCGCGGAACATATATCCACACTGCTCAATTCAGGACACTTCCACTGAAGAGATGTGAAGTGTACACTCAACTGAAGTGTCATTGTAATTGTGTGTCTTCTCAGTTATTGGGCAAGTTAAAGAGCATGATGAATGTTTGTAGTACAATGGTATAAATCCTTCTGATGTCTTGCATGAAAGATGTGCGGGAGTATGTACCACCTGCTTTGACATTGATTCCCAGGTGTATGAGTTGCTCCTCTGACTTTAAATCACGTTTCTCTTATTAGCATATCCACATTGATATCAATACTTTTTTTTAATCGATAGACATGGTGCATAATCTCACTTTTTAACTTGTAACTATATGTTTTTTGAAGCCTATATTCTTATTTTCTTCAGTGTATTTCTGTTATGTTACTGTCTGAAAGAAATAAACTAGAAAAACATGAAATCATACACTAACATAAGCAAGAGTATTTAGTTTGATGCTAACACTCCATGAATGTATGATTGGCCTTACTGTATTCACATATGATTGACTATATATATTTTTTTGCTTGTTAGAATATCCTGAAAATCTTCCCACCTTGAAGGTACCCTTATTTTATATTTTTAATTATTAACATCATGTCCCTATACAACATACATCATGTGCTAATCATTTTGTTTTAAAACCCATTCAGGTTACAATTGAAAATAAAGATTCTGTTCTGAATATAGCCACCGAAATGAAGGATGTACACACATCCTTGCCAGGTAAACTTTGCAATGCAAATTTAACTCTGGAAAGAAGTACATTAATCTATTTGTAATGCTCACAGTCTTTCCATTCTCAATTATTTTTCTTTTTATGTTTTATTTCAGGATTTCATATAAATAATGTAGCTGTTATCTTTTTTATGTTTTTAAAAATGAGATTTACACACATAAGGAAAATATATTTTTAAAATACAAGGTTTTGTGTTGTGTTTTGAAATGGAATTTCGCTCTTGTTTTCCAAGCTGGAGTGCAATGGCCTAATCTTGCAACCTCTGCCTCCTGGGTTCAAGGGATTCTCCTGCCTCAGCCTCCTGAGCAGCTGGGATTAGAGGCATGCACAACCACGCCTGGCTAATTTTGTATTTTTAGTAGAGATCGGGTTTCTCCATATTGGTCAGGCTGGCCTTGAACTCCTGACCTCAGGCGATCCATCTGCCTTGGCTTCCCAAAGTGCTGGGATTACAGGAGTTAGCCGCCGCACACACACTGCACAAAATAAGGGTGTATTCAATGTTTCTACTTTTACATTTGGATACTCTGAAGCTTTCGATTTGGAATTTCAGTAGTTTTTAGCAATTTAAAGAGATCAATTTTGATACTCTAAAATATTTGTTTTGCTTTAAAAGTCAATTCAAAGTACGGTTTTTATCTAATGAAATGTTTTACTTGGTAACATATTTAGCTTTTATAGGTTCTGGTCTGTTTTGTTACCCTTATTACATTAAGCCAATCAGATGTTTTGATTAGCACAGTGTGTGTCTGTGTATGTGTGTGTGTTACTTTATATATGTATTTTTGTTTTTAATTTTAATGTGTAAATTGTATATGCTTATGTTTATGGAGTAAATGAGATATTTTGATAGGGGCATACAATGTCTAATAATCACATCATGATTAATGGGTTATCCATCACCTCAAGCATTCACAATTTCTTTGTGCTGTCTTTTAATTTTTACTCCCTCAGTAATGCTAACATGTACAAGTTATTGCTGACTATAGTCATATTTTTGTACTATAAAATGCTACATTTTATTTATTGTATCTAACTATAGTTTGTACTTATTAAGTATCCTCATTTCCTACCACCCTCACACCCTTCCTATACTGTGGTAACTTTGATTTTATTCTCCATTTCCATGAGTTCTATTTTTTAAATTTCTCACACCCACAAAGGAGTGAGAACATGTGAAGCTTTTCTTCTTTGCCTGGATTATTTTACTTGACATAATGCCCTCCAGTTCCATCCATGTCATTCCAAATGAGAGGATCTCATTCTTTCATATGGCTGAGGAGTATATGTATCATATTTTTTAAAGCCATTTGTCTGTTGATGTACACTTAGGGTGATTCCAAATTATGGCTATTGTGAGAAGTGCTGCAATAAACACGTCAGGGCAGAATTTCTCTTTTATAATACTGATTTCCCTGCTTTTGAGTAGTTACCTAGCAATGGGATTGTTGGATCAAGTGGGTAGTTGTATTTTTAATTTTTTGAGGACTCTCTATACTGTTCTCCATAGTGGCTGTACTAATTCACAATGCCATCTATGGTGTACAAGGATTCCGCTTACTCCACATCCTCACCAGGATTTCTTAATGCCTGTCATTTGGATAAAAGCCATTTTAACTGAGGTGAGAAGATACCTCATTGTAGCTTTGATTTGCATTTCTGTAATGATTAGAGATGCTGAGAACCTTTCCATATACCTGTTTGCCACCTGACAGCAGTTCAAAACATAACAGAGTCAAAGCAAAAGTATCATTTTGCTATTATTTCTGAGCATCATTCTAGCCAGAGGGGAAGGAACAAAAATTTAGGAAATAGAAATTATACATGTAAGATACTACTGTTAAATAAAGAGGAAAGAAGGGGTGGGAATAATTCATGAAAGTTATAGAGAAGTTTTGATATTAATCAAGTTAAATGTATTTGAACTAATAAACTTTGATTTTATTAAGAAACCTATTTTTTTATAAGATCTCAATTCCATGAAAGTACCTTAGAGATAAGCATGATATATCAAATCAAGTTAATTTTAGAAACAAAAAGTTATAGCATTCATTATTTGAATAACAAAGCTGATATATTCAGTGAATATTGCACTGATTTTGAAGTATAAAAAGTTAATGTCTGACAATTAAATTTTTCATTTTTGACTATTATTTACACATTGGAAGCTTATTATACACTATTTTGATGTTTTTAAAAATCTTCTTGCATGAGTGGATCAAGAAACTTTTTGACAGGGCCAAACTATAGGATATGAGCAATATAGTAGTAGCCCACCTGAGACTGAAAAAAAAATGAATAGATCTATTATTATTCTGTCTATCTAAGCTGAGTAATTTTAAACAGTTTCTTTGATGAGAAATAAATTATATATTTATTGGAAGTGTCCTCACAACTTTGTACTTCCTAAATAATAGGAAAAATAGTTGAAAATAATAAGTGCTTGTAGCGTAATGGTATAATTGAACCTGATGGATTGCATTAAAGACAGGCCATAGCATCCTCCCATCAGCTTTGACACTTATTCTCTCAGGATCATGATTTGCTATTCTTATTAAAGATCATTTTTCTCATTATCAGTCAGCATGTTTACATTGCAATAGATACAGTCTTCTATTTTAATTATAGTTAGTTGAGACATAATCTCACTTTTGAAATCTTAACTATATATGTTTTAAAACCTGTATTAAATAAAACTGTTTATCTGAGGAAAGATAGCCAGAATCAAGGAAGACTTCACATAGCTGTCTGAGACTTTCATCTTTTAAGAAAGATGAAAGAAATTCATCAGAATAGTTGAGGAAAATATTTAGGATATAAAGAAGAGACTGCACATTGATGAAAGTATAAACAGTAGCAGTCATTTTGGAAATCATTAATAATGAACAGCAGGTTCAGTGTGTTGTTATAAAGGTATTATTATGAAGTAAAGAACAGTGTACTGTTACTTTATCTGTTTCTATTGGATTTTTACCTTTTGTTTTATTTCTGATGGTTTCGTTCATTGATGTTGGGTGGATGAATTTCTGAGTGAACCTTTGACCATGTTTGTATGGCTCGAGCCTGTTGGCATCTAGTGCCTCCCCAAGTGGTTTGCTGAAGTTTTGGAGAATTAAAAGCATTTCTTAAAGAAGTAAATATTGTACTAAAGATTAAGTTTCATTTAAACTCTGAATTTAAAAAATAAAAATTTTATTTTCTATTTTTAGAAAGACTATGGCTTTTATCTAAATGTTCTGTGTAGCTCATTTTAACTAAATATATAATTTTTTTTAGCAGAACAAGACTTAGAAATGGCATCAGAGGGAGAGCAAAAGAGGTTTGAAGAATATGAAAATAACCAGCCATGGGTATGTGAAAATTTAAAATCAAATATCTGGTTTAATCTTGTTTTCCTTGCTTTGGTGATACAGCATATTCCAAGTGAATTTACCTTTGGATTAGCCTTTTAGTATCAGTTGATTATAATTTAATATTCCATTTAAAAAACATTTTAACTAGTTATAAAACTCAAAATAGTGTTGGAATCTATAGTAACTTATATCTAATCTTTACTCTTGGAATTGAATTAAAAATTCCTGATATTGTTTGCACTTCTATTTTTATAACTTCCTATTATAATAAAGAAGGTACATCAAATATTGAAATGCAATTTGAAGCAATAGAAATTATGAACAATTTAACACTGATGACCACTTTATTGGATTCTAAAGGAGTAATTCTTGCTAGTGGTTCAAACTTTACAGTTTTTTTTTTTTTATTGCCAGTCATACCAAAATTAAGAATTTATTTTCCCTTGTGATCTCCGACTTTAGCTACTATGTTCAGGAAGAGAATGGATTATAAAGTCAACTCAGCTGTCTATCAAGAGAATCAGATATTGCAGAATGGCATCTTTGGCATTAGGGTACAAACAATAACTTCCTGATATATTTCAGTACAGAAAATCTGTAAATATTATTAAATGTATTAAATCCACTGTCATTAGTGGACCTTAGAACTTAAGCCTATAATCTATATAAATATATAACACTGTCAATCATATTACAATGCATAATTAGCATTAAAATGTAAGAATTTGCTTTTCTTAGTGGGTGTTGATTTTGGTTCCTAATAATTTAAAGTTTGCCTAATCATTTAGTAATGTTTGGAAAAACACTCAAGTGTATACTGTAGGTATAGTGATAAAATCTTTTTAAGTGGTGTGCCTTTGTAGTACCACAGGTCATCTCCTAATTCATTTTTGGTAAATTTAACACATAATGAATTAGTCAGTTTAGTCCAAACAAACAGTGACAAATTAAAGTTTCATGGTTTATGTTTTTCACCTATTTTAGGCTATTTCAAATTATTTTTCACTTCTTAGTTACAATCCAGTAATTTGGGAGTAGGTAAACATAGATTAAGAAGTTTAATATTAAATTTTAATTATTTTTTAATTTTTCTCTTTTTACACTTGATTATTTAAAGTTATTTTGAAAACACACACTCAGAAAAGTCATCTGAGAAACTAAACTAGCAAATTACTCTTCCACTTTTGCATATGCAAAAATTGTCTCAACAACTAGTAGTGAAAAAGTGTTGTGATAGAAAGGACTTTATATATGCAGGACTTTCTTGTATGCAGAAGTATGAGAAAATGTGGATCAAACAAGACAAAATTAGGGTGAAAAAAGTTTTAAAATTCATCACAAATAAATTAAAGCAGAATTTGGTAAAAATTACAAAACTGCTTGTATTGAGGAAGAGAGACTACATGGTAACTCTACAGGAAGAACGAACTTAAGTAAATACCCTCAGATTTGAACAAATGATTCACCTGATTGTCAGAAAAGTGATGTCTGGCATGTCTGTCTCTGTAGTAGTCCAGATATTTCCTGAACAAAAATAACCCAGTCTCAAAAATGCCTTTCTATCTCATTCATACTCTGGGTCCCCAGAATACTCTTGCCAGTCACCTTCTAAGCTTTATTTAAATAGAAATTAAAGTAGACTGTGAAAATGACCACAAACCAGATACTGAACATGTTTTTAACCCAGACCAGGAAAATTGCTATAATGATACGAAAAGTGCAAAAGCAAGATACCAAGAAGTAGTTATGGTTGAAATAAAAGAAGACTCATAGGTTGTTAGGCAAATGACAAAAAAATAAGAACCAAAATTCCACTAATTGGAAATTAAACGTCAGACATATGCCTCAGTTTAGTGATTCAAAAAGCCTTTTAGATATGTGGCTTACCTGCTTCAAAGAAATGAAGCATGTGATAATTAAAAAAAAAAAAAAAAGATCATAGTGTTTTTGTTGTTACAAACACGATACAAAACCAATATAGAATTTGTTCCAGAAACCATTATATGACAACTGTACTGCAAAAAAAGTATAAAAGCATAAAACTTTAATTAGAAAATGTGCATTATTCTCCACCACATGGTGACAAAACATCAACAGTATGTCTAGAAGTGGAATTAAGTGATACACGGAAAGATTTAAGAATGAGGTAAGCATATTACAAGTAGAGTTCCTGGCTTTGGAGAAAGTTCAACTTCAAAAAGTCTTAGAGGTCACTTGATGCTGCTCTTTTTTCTCTTCACTAATTATTTGATCCATTTGAATATTTTATTTATGAAAATCTCTGTGTAAAATGAGGTTATCTAAATACTTACTGTATGTAGAAATAGATTGTTTCTGCAGTTGAAATGATACAAGCTCAGGAAGACATTATCCTAACCCTTGCTCCTTAATTAACTCATGTCTCTCTGTCAGTTTTCTAAATGGCAGAGGGACTGGGAAACTAATTTATCCATATACCATGTGACTTTCTGAACAAGTGTCAACAAAAAGGAAATTGCTAAAAAAAAAAAAAAAAAAAGAAAGTACAGAACTAGTACCTGTGTTTGTACTATTTGAATAATTCCCACTTCTGTACATTTAGTATATGCTATAACTATTTTGGGGACATTTTGAAACAGTGTTTTTTATTTTGCAGACAAAAAACCAAATACATTTTAGGGATGATCTTGATGACGTAATTCAGCCATCTCAAATAGCCTCAGAGGGTGATGACTCACTTTCCTCTAAGAAAGTTATATTACTCATTGATCAACATGGAATGCAGTGTAAAGGTAGGATAATGCATATATATAAGTCGTTTTTCTATTCTATAGCAATGTATGCACACACTGCTTACCACTGTACCATAGAGTGCTGATACGTTATAAGAATGTTCATCTCAGAAATATGCCTTAAAAATGAGAACTACTGTATCTTGTACACTCTCAGCCAAAGAGCTGTGATCATTTCACTGTACCTTTATCAGTGTGAATGGCACTCCCAATGTGCTTGTTTACTCTGATTCTCTTGTGTGCCTTTACCCATTTACCCATGGTCAGGTTACCATTTCCTCCCACCTGAAATACTGTGGTAACCTTATAACTGTCCTTCCTACTGTTCCACCTTCCAAAACCATGGCCTGTTCTGCAACCATAATTATATAGTTGTAAAAAATCAATACTGATCGTGTTACCTGCTTGCAGAAAACTCAGCTGCCACTTATTGCAGTAAGGTACAGATCTCAATCCTCTAGCTTTACACTGCATTATTGCATTCCCTTCTCGGTGTCACAGCCAGTGCCTTAGGTGTTTGCTCCTATAATCAGTAGCTTTAGTGTGATATAATTGATATGTGATAAAGTGCACACATGTAAAAAGTATCATTTGATAAGTTTTAACAGATGTATACACTTGTGAAACTTATTACCATCAAGATAGTTAACATATATCCATCAACCACTAAAGTCTCCTCACGCCCCTTTATATTCCTGTTTTTAAAAACTGCAAAATGGTTTTCCAAAATATTTGTACTGTTTTCGCTTCTCTTCAGCAGCAAATGACAATTTTGCTTGCCATGTTGTCACACTGCTGTTGTATTTATTTTTTTAATTTTAGCCATTCTGATGAGTGTGTACTATGTATATTATTATGGGTTTAATGTACATAATCCTCATGACTAAAACTGTTGAACATTTTTCCATGTGTTTATTTGCCATCTGTACATCTTCTTCGGTGAACTGTCTTTTCAAATATTTTGCCATTTAAAAAATGAGGTTGATGTTTTCTTACTTGTTGAATTTTAGTAATTCTGTATGTATTTGGATACTGTTACTTTTTAGCTACTTTTTTATAAGGATATTTTTCCAGTTTTGGGGTTCACCTTTCACTCACTTTGTAGTATCTTTTGAAGAGCAGAAGTTTTAATCATGATGAAGTCCAATTTAATTGTTGAATTACAGATTTTGCATTTTTTGTCATATGTAAAAAATGTTTGCCTAGCGCAAGGTAACAAAGATTTTTTCCTATGCTTTATTCTAGAAATTTTATAGACTTAGGTCTTATATGTAAATCTATGCTCCATTTTCAGTTTCCTTTTGCAGATGGAGTAAGGTATGGATTCAAGTTCACTTTTTGGATATGAACATCCAATTGTTCTAGCACCATATGTTGAAAAGCCTACCCTTTCTCCACTGCATTGTCATCCTGCCTTTGTCAAACATAAGCTGGTTGCATATGTGTTATCTATTTCTGGACTCTCTATTGAGTTTTATTAATTTCCAGTTGCTCCTCAAATTGTGGTAAACCCATTGTAAAGTCAATAGTCAAACCACCTTAAGTTGGGGATTGTCTATATTTGACTTTCTTTATACAAGTTGAGCATCACTAATTTAAATACCCCAAATCTGAAATACTCTAAAACCCAAAACATTTTAATTGCCAACATGGATGCCATAGTGGAAAAATTCCACATCTGACCTCATGTATACAAATGTTTAATGCCCCAAATCATTAAAAGTCATGTTTAAAATTACCTTCAGTCTTTGTGTATACGGTATATATGAAAAATAAGTGTATTTTGTGTTTAGATTTGGGTCCTACCCACAAGATATCTCACCGTGCTTATGCAAAATCCAAAATCCAAAATCTGAAAAACTTCTAGTCCAAAACATGTTGAATAAGGGATACTCAACCTGTACCTGTGGCATACTGTTTTGGTTACTGTTGATTTATAGTAATTCCTGAAATGATTCCTCTAATTTTGTTCTGTTTTGACAATGCTAGATCCTTTGCATTTTACATGAACTTTAGAATAAGCTTATCAATAAAATAAAGACTGCTTGCTTGTTGGAAAGTAGGTTGGGATTGTGTCATATTTATAGATTAATGTGGGGAGAATGGACATCCTAACAATAGTGAATCTACCCAATAAAGTGTGTGTCTGCTTTTATAGAGGTAATATTTAATTTTCTCAGTAATATTTTTTAGTTTTTATAGGTCTTTCCATATTTTGTCAGATTTATCTGTATTTCATTTGTGATGAAGTTGTAAATTATAGTTTAGTTAGTGTAGATGTATTTGACTTTATACAGGTTGAGCAACACTAATCTAAACATACATTTTTATAAAACTCTAAAAATGTTTTAAAATTTTAATTTGATAGTTTATTGCTAGCATATAGAAATACAGTTGATTTTTCTATGTTGAATTTGTATCCTTCAATCTTGTTAAACTCACTTATTAGTTGTGGCACATTCTTGGTAGATTTGATCAGGTTTTCTACATAGACAAAAGGTTGTCAAACCTTTCTTTCTCAAACTGTCCTCTTACTAAGGATGGTAAATATTTTAGACTTGTGTCAAAGGGGTCTCTTTTGCAGCTCATAAACTCTGCCATTGTGGTATGAGAGCAGCCATAGACCATCTATAAGTTAATGAATACAGCTGGGTTCCAATAAAAGTTTACTGACCCAGACAAGAAGCTCCCCACAGGTTGGGGTTTACCCATACCTATTGTATGGCCATGGTTGTGTACAAAGACAATTTTCTGTCTTTTTTTTCAAGCCTGGATGCCTCTTATTTCTTTATCTTTTCTGACTGCATTAAGTAGAATCTTCAGAACAATGCTACCTACAAGTAGTGACAGCAGACATTCCCTTGTTGTTCCTCATCTGACAGGAAATGCATTCCATTTTTCACTATGCTGCATGTTAGCTGTAGATTCATCATAGGTGTTGCTTATCATGCTGAAGAAGTTCCCTTGGATTCTTGTGTTCTTGAGAGTTTTTCTGCTTTAAAACATCAGCAGTGAATTTTATCAGGTGCCTCTATCTGTTGGAGTGATCCTATGGGTCTTTTACTTTGTTATATGGTAAATAATTATGATGTTTTGATGTTAGGCCAACCCTGCATTTCTAGAATAAACCTCATTTGTTTATGATGTATTATCTTTTTATTATACTGTTGGATTCAACTTACTAAAGTCTCATTTAGAATTTATTATAAAGATTTTTATTTTTTAGACCATTTTTATGTTCCTAGCAAAATTGAGAGGGAAGTTCAGACATTTTTTTGTATACCTCCACCCCAACACATATATAGCCTCCCTCATTACCAGTATCCTTCACCATAGTGGTAGTTGCTACGATAGATGAGCCTAAATTGACATATCACAATTACTCAAAGCCCGTAATTTGTATTGGGGTTCATGCTTGGTACTGTACATATGTGGGTTTGGACAAAGGATTGTTCATCCTCTGCACTCTGCCTATGTATCCTTTCCTGCCATCCCTCACCCTTTGGCACCTTTCTACTTTATTCATAGTTTTGCCTTTTCCTGAGTATCACACAGTTGGAATACATTAAGTAGCCTTTCCAGATTAGCTTATGTCAATAGGTAATATGCATTTAAGATTCCTTCACATATTTTCGTAGATTGATTGCTCATTTCTTTTTTGCATAAAGTGATATTCCACTGTATGGCTGTTTAACTACAGTTTATTCACTCAGCTATTGGAGGATGTCTTATTTGCATCACAAATTGGTTGAAGTTTTACATTCATGTTCATGAGGGAATTTGCTCGTTGATAATACCATTTTCTGGTTTTGGTTCAGAGTAAAGCTAACATTACAGACTGAGTTGAGATATACTTTTTTGTTTGTTTGTTTGTATATTTTTCGGTGGGGGTAGTTTTTGTACAGTTGTATTATTTTCTTCCAGAAATGTTTTGAGAATTCACCAACATAGTTAATTAGGTCTGAAGTTTTCTTTTAGGAAGGTTTTCAGTTATAGCTTAATTTTCTTTTATAGATATGGGAAATTCAGGTTATCTACTGCTTCTTGATTGAGATTTGCTAATTTTCATTTTTAAAGGAATTTATTAATTTTTATCTAAGTTGTCCTGTTTATTTACATAGAAATTATAATATTGTTATATTTTTACTATCTATAGAATCATAGAATCTGTAATAATGTCCCATTATTTCTAAAATTAGTAATTTGTTTTATTTATTTTTTCTGAGCAGCCTGGCTAAATGGAGTTTTATCACATTTATTGATCTCCTCAAAGTGTTTTGTGTTGTTGACTTTCTCTATTGTTTCTTCTGAAGCCAACAGTATAACAAAATACCATAGATTGAGTCAAACAATGGAAGTTGATTTCTCGCAGTTGTGGAGTCTGCAAAGTCCAAGATCAAGATGCGTTGGATTTGGTGTATGCTTAGGGACCACATCCTGGTTCACACATGCATTCTTTTTCTCTGTGTCTTCACTTGGCAGAAGGGGTGAAGGAGCTCTGGGGTCTGTTGTATAAGAGCACTAATCCCATTCATGAGGGCTTGGCTCTCATGACCTAACTACCTATAAAAATCCCACATCCTAATAGCATCGCATCTGTGATTGGCTTTCAGGATATAAATTTTAGGGAACACAACATTCAGACCACAGCAGATGTTTATTATTTCCTTTCATCTGCTTGCTTTGGGTTTAATTCACTCTTCTTTTATCTAGTTGCTTAAGGTAGAAGTCAGGGTCATTGATTTGAGATTCTTCTAATATAGACATTCAGCAGTGCTAAAATTTGTATTCAAGTACAGTTGTAGCTGCATTCCGCAAATTCTGACACATTTTATTTTCATTTTTATTCAGTTCAGAATATTTTCTAATTTCTATTTTCATTACCTCTTTGACCCAGGATTATTTAGATGTGTGTTACTTAGTTTCAAATATTTGAGTGTTTCTCAGAGTTACTTTTCTTATCAGTCTTTAATCTGATTGATTTGTGGTCAGGGCATATACTTTGTATGACTTCAATCCTTCTGACTCAGTCCTTTAATTGAGAATTATGGTATGGCCTAAAATATAGTCTATTTTGGTAAGTGTTCCATGGGTACTTGAAAAGCATAGTGTTGTTCAAGTCTGTTTATTCTTGCTGATTTTCTGCCTTCTTGTTCTATCACTTATTGAGTAAAGGGTATTGAAACCTCAGATTACTTAGAAATTGTCTATTTCTTTTTGTAGTTCTATCCACTTTGGCCTCATATATTTTGAAGCTGGCTTGTCTTTAGGGGTATAAACACTTAGGATTGTTATGTTTTCCTCATTAACTGATCCTTTAACTATTGCGACATGACCTTTTGTTATTTATTGCTGGATTTTTTTTTTTTTTTTTTTTGCTATGAAATCTACTTTGGTATTAATACAGCCACTCCCGCTTAGCTGCCTCTGACAAGTGTTAACATGTATCTTTTTCCAACCTTCTAACTAATTTGTGTCTTTACATTTAAAGTGCATTTCTTATAGGCAGCATGTAGTTGGGTCTTGCTTTCTTATTGAGTCTGACAGTCTGCATTTGAGTTGAGGTTTTTAGACAAGTGTCATTTATAGTGTGATTATTGATATAGTTGTGTTTTTCTGTCATGATGCTGTTTGATTGCTATTAGTCCCAGCTGTTATTTGTTCCCCTTCTTTTTCTCCTTTCTTTTAGATCAGTCAGCTATATTTTATGATTCAATTTTATATATTTTTGGGTTTATTAGAGATAACTGTTTTGCTATCTTAATGTTTACTTTAGGATTTTTAGTATATAATTTTAACTTATCACAGTCCACCTTCAAATAATATTATACATCATAGATGGTATAAAAGATGACAATGATACACTTTCATTTTTTTCTGTCCCGGATACTTCTTTCCTGAATCTGTGGGATTATGGTTTGTATTAAAGTTAAAACATTTTTGTCCATTTTTTCTTTATTTTTTTTTTCTGTCCCTTCTTTTTTATTTGGGGAGTTATCTATATTAGCTGCTTGAAAGTTTCTCACAGTTTATCATGTCAAATTTAGGAATCTTTTCCTTTGTTATCCCTAATTTGTCTTTATTTCCATCCACTGTAGTTTTTACCTCTGAAAATGTAATTTGTGTCTCTACAAATATGATGGTTGTTTTTTTAATAGCTTCCATGCCTTCACTTATTGTCTTGAGTTTTATTTGGAGTACAGCAATTTACTTATAAAGATAATGTTTCTGTTTTTGCTTTTAGATTTGGGGTAATTCCTCACTCCTGAGGCAAGACCTTTCTGATTATTCATTGTCCTATGAAGTATGAGGTTTTTTGGCCTGGCTCATGGGAATGGACCCTCTTCCAGGCATGGTGTGAACCCCAGGCATAGTTTCAGATAATCTTCTTTAAGCGTTTTTTTTTTTTTTTCCCCATTGTTTTGAGGAAGTTTCCTAGCACAAAAGGACTTTTCATTACTCTACTGAATACTCAAATGGGAATCTCTGCACATCTTAAGGATTTGTTTCCTGTACTGCTTTCTTCTCTCCAGTGTTCTGTCCTGTCATCTCTATCTGCTTTAGTTTTACTAGCCTCTCAGCTTCATCACCCCAGCTCTGTGTCAGATTTTCTCCCATTGTCATGGCCTGGAACCTCTGTCAAAACTCTGTTAAAAGAGCTGGGACATTTGTAAGGCCTGCTGTATTTGTTTTCTGCCTTTCAGTGATCACCTACCATCTTCATTGCCTAAAGTCCACTGTGTTGAAAATCATTGTTTAATGTATTTTGTCTGTTTTGTTTTTATATTTTTTTCAGTTAAGAAGAAAGATCAGTACCTGTTCTCCATCAGAGCTAGTAGCAGATTGCAGCAGAGCTTCATCACATGCTGCAAACTGGCCAGAATGCTTTGCTTTCCTCTTTGCCTATTTTCTTCTCATCCTTCATTTCTCAGTGTAGCCATGTCTACCTCAGGGAAATCTTCCCTGGGTGAAGTATAGATCAAATTATCTTATGCAATCATATAACTATGTCTTTTTTTTTTCACAGTACCTATCTGAGTTTATAATTGTCACCTTTTATCTTGGTTCTT
This sequence comes from Sapajus apella, assembly GCF_009761245.1. Classification (NCBI taxonomy): domain Eukaryota; kingdom Metazoa; phylum Chordata; class Mammalia; order Primates; family Cebidae; genus Sapajus; species Sapajus apella. The sequence goes on along the minus strand of NW_022436992.1, from coordinate 16,698,580 downwards.
CACTATACTTTAAACTAAAACAAGAGCAGAGGTGTTGTGTTATCTGCAGAGCTTACTATAATGTCTTCCACCTTGTAGGCATTCAACATGTAAATATTTGTTCAGTATATGAATCAATGCTTGTTAAAATGCACAGTCCTTTATATCAAAAAATCTACTCATGTATTTTATCTCTACTTTGTTTTTTCCTGTTTACAGATTGTGCTCACCTATTAAAAATTAAAAATGCAATTTATTTACATGAAAGATCAATAGAAAATCACTGTGAGCGACTTACAGGAAAAATTCAAAAAATGAAAAATGAGATTAGTATACTACAAAAGAGACTATCTGAAGAAAAAGAAATAATATCACAGTTAGAGCATGAAAAACCTGAATGGGAAAAAGCACTCTGCAGTTTGAGGTATGACATTCTAGTTTTTAAGAAATGTTTGAATTATTTGTTTATTATTAAGGTTGTATAAGGATAATTTTTGTAATCGCGGATTTTCTTTCTAGGATTTAACAGGGAAGAAAGCTCCTTAATCTTGTGGAGTGCAAAATTCTTCAATATAATATCACAAGTTCTTAATTGTGAATACTTCCCTGATAACTAAATGCATATTCTTTTAAATCGTAGTTTTAATGAGTGTATAGAATTTTACCCTATGGAAATCCCATTATTTAATTGACAAACTGAATTTTAGGTTTTAAAAAGTTTTTGTATTAATGCTGTAAAGAACATTTTTTACATACGCATAGTTTTCTACATTTCTAATTATTTACTTTGGGTAAATTATTCTGGTTAAAGCATAGAAACTTTTAAAAAAAGATATTTGATCAGTGTTTCTAAATTGTTCTTAAGAATGTTTATATTAATTTATAATTCAATCAACAGAGTATGAAATAGATATTTTTCTCTTTCCAGAATAATTATTTAAAAAATTATTGGCCAGGTGTGGCAGTTCATGCCTGTAATCCCAACACTTTGGGAAGCTGAGGCAGGTGTATCACAAGGTCAGGAGTTCAAGATCAGTCTGGCCAGCATAGTGAAACCCCATCCCTACTAAAAATACAAAAAATTAGCTGGGTGTGGTGGTGTTCGTCTGTAATCCGAGCTACTCGGGAGACTGAGGCAGGAAAATCGCATGAATCCAGGAGGTGGAGGTTGCAGTGAGCCGAGATCATGCCATTGCAGATTCCCTCTCGAAAAATAAACAAACAAAAATTATCATTTTATTCTTAATATGCAGGGAATAAAAAGTAAAATGGAAAGTGATTACTGATTAGCTTATTCATCATCTCTCTCTGCTACATAGATAAAATTAATTCAAAGTTCTATGCTGAAGACACATATTATTCTTTGTTGTTTAATTAAATATTAGATCTTGTGTTGTTTTAAAACAGATTTTAAAATTGTTTATAAAATATATACTAATCAACAGGATAGGTTGAAAGTGTTACCCAAAAAACAATCTTAAAAAGTGTAGGGTAACATACTAGATTCTTAATCTAGTCTTGGATTACAGCAATCTGCTGATATATATTTCATAAAGACATCTGAAAGTGCTATCGTACAATGTAAATTATGCTAAGGGAAACCTGCAATGTTTCATGAAGATGAAAATTTATTTCTAGTGAATATATCGACTTATTTATAAAAAGTAACTTCATTTTAGTTAACTCTAAATAATCCATTCTAATTGAGGAGTAATTACTGTGTGAAAAAAAGATAATTTTTATCTTGCAACTTTACTGAATAATTTTCAACATCCTTTTTAATAATATTTGCTAAAGTTACTAGTAACAGAAACTTACAGATTTGCAGGATGTTCTTTTATCAATACACTTCAATTTATACATGTCCTTTGGATGGGATTGAGGTGAGAAATTAAAAACATGAGAACTAGAAAGAAAAATATTTAAGAACATAGAAACTTTATTAGGATAATAAACCAACATATGAATGTTTTGTTTTCTGATATCAACAAAAAGAGTCAAACTCTGTAAAATATTTGAAGAGATTTATTCTGAGCCAAATATGAGTGACACAGCCCTCAGTGGGTCCCAAGAACATGTGCCCAATGTGGTCGGGGTGCAGCTTAGTTTTATACATTTTATACATTGGTTTGGTTCAGAATGGTGGGACAACTCAAAGCAGGGACTTCCAGGCTATAGGTAAATTTAAACATTTGCTGGTTGACAATTGGTTGAGTTTATTTGAAGACCTGGGATTAATGGAAAGGAACGTTCAGGTTGAGATAAATGATTGTGGGGACAAAGTTTTATTTTGCAGAGGAATCTCTCAGCAGATTTCAGAGAGAGAGAAAGCAGGTTGTAAAATGTTTCTTATGGGACCCAAAAGGGTGCCTGGCTCTTTGTTGATTATCTCCTGACTCTGCAAAGAAAGGAAAGAAAACAAAGAGATAAGGGGATTCCCTATAGAATGTGACTTTTTCCCACAAGAGACTTTGCAGGGCAATTTCAAGGCATGGCAAAGAAGTATATTTTGATTAAATATTTTCTGCCTTGTCTCATAATGTTATGCCAGAGTCAGATTGAAAAGCAAGTCACAATGTACAGGGTCAAATAAAGCCAATCTGATGAGAATCCATGGTTTGTAGAGCATGACTCCCTGGACCCCTTAGGTGGAAATTGGGCAAGATAAAAAATCACAGAGCTTAATCTTCACTGATAAAATAAATTCTAAGATAAGTATATTTACAGATATGCCATACTACAAGAAAAAGAGAAAAGAAGAAATTCTGAAAAGTTGCATGAAAAAGTTAGGGAAAAGATAATAATAGAAGAGCAATATGCGATAGACGCCAAAGAGATAAAACAACTTAAACTGGCCATCAAATCACTGGAGGTGGAATTGGAGACTGTGGAAAATGATTCAAATCAGGTAAATTAATGTTTGGTGAAACTTCATGTTTCTACTTTTATTAATATTAGTTATAATATCTCTTTAATTTAGTATATATTATTTAGGCCGAAAACCAAAAATTTTATTTTATCTTAAAAAATGAATCATGGCATTTATAGCTACAATTATTTATAATAAATCTTGACATCAATATTTTATTTTAGTTCAAAGACCTTTTGAAAACAATGATATTCAATAATATATACTTAATGGTATTGTAAGAATGTTGTTCCTAGTGATATAGTTCAGCATGTTTTTCCCTATTTCATGTTAACTACTGTTTCAAATGTTATGGAAAGGAAATAAAAGTTATCATAATAGCAAATAATGTCATGATTTTCTAAGAGGAGCTCAATAAATTTAATTTTCTTGACTTTTGGTGTTTGGAAATAAAAGACTATTTTTGTATGTGTGTATCTACCTAACAGAAGTAACTGATTTGGTGGAAGAGCACTTGAAGTAGAATCAGAAAACCTGGGAAAAATCCTGCAGCTTGCTTATATTTTTAAACTTTCACTGTAGAATTATAACTAAATGAGTTCATTGATTTGTGCATGTAGAAGTGCTTAGCACAATGCCTAGATATATCATTTATCAGTAAATGTCATTCTTAAAACTGACCACAACAATATTAGAAAAGTAGAATATCTATACAGTATTTTAGGAAAAAGGAACTTAAAGAATTTGGAAAATTTCATTCATCTGTCCAAATATCTGCCAAGCTAACGCTCTTACTCTAGGGGGAAGCATAGATTAGGTGTTAGAATGCAAACTCAGTTTTATAATATAGTCACAGTTATTACTCCTTTATGCCTCGGGGTTTGTTGTAATTCAGTAAAAGCCTTTTTTAAATTCTGAGATTTAAAAAAATTATTTAGTGGTTTCTTAAAAGCCTTCATGGATTCACTGTCTTCAAATTTTTAAACTTTGGGGAATTCAAACCTCTATGAGGTTTGAGGTTTTGACTCAACTTTTTTTTTCCAGTTAGATATCCAGTTATGGCAACCCTCTCATTGTATAAATGTACAGGTTATTATTTAATTTCAGAAGCAATCGTAATATGTTATCCTATTGGGTACTAGTTAAGTTTTCTTTGTTTTGCTTAGATTTCTGATAGTCATGGAAAAGAAGAAGACCTGTTGCATAAAAACCACTTGATGCAAGATGAAATTGCCAGGCTTAGGCTGGAAGTAGACACAATTAAAAATCAAAACCTGGAAAAGAAATACTTAAAAGACATTGAAATTATAAAAGGGAGGAATGAAGACCTTCAAAAGACTCTAAAATGGAATGGGGAAACATTAACAAAAATGATAGCCCGTTCTAGTGGACGGCTTACTGCTCTGACAGATGAGAACACAATGCTCCGTTCCAAACTGGAGAAGGAAAAGGAAAGCAACCAAAGACTGGAAACAGAAATTGAATCATACCGTTGTAGACTGAATGCTGTTCTACGTGATCATGATCAAAATCAGTCATCAGAAAGAGACCAAGAGCTTGCTTTCCAGGGCACAGTAGATAAATGGTGTCATTTACAGGAAAATTTGAATTCTCATGTTCTGATTCTTTCTCAGCAACTTTCTAAAGCTGAGAGTAAGTCCAGTGGCCTCGAAACTGAGCTCTGTTACACAAGAGAGGCTCTGAAAGAAAAGACTTTGGTTTTTGAATGCATGCAAAGAGACCTAAACCAAACACAGTGTCAAATGAAGGACATTGAAAAAATGTACAAAAATGGCCAAGATAAAGTAGAAAAATGCATAGAAAAGCAGGAAAGATTATGTCAACTACATAGACAAAGTATGTTGCTTCAACAGCAACTGAATGATGCTCACAACAAAGCTGACAATCAAGAAAAAACATTAATTAATATTCAAGCCAAATGTGATGCTAGAGTACAAAATGTTCAAGCTGAGTACAGAAAGCGCTCTATTTTGCTAGAAGAAGAGAATAAGAGGTTGATCAATGAAGTTAATCATTTGAAAGAAAAACAATGTCAGTATGAAAGAGAGAAAGCAGAAAGAGAAGTGAGTATCAAGAAAAATAAGTATTTTTCAAACTTCCTGAAGTAAAATTTAAAGTAATATTTGGTTAGAGCTAAATGTTGAATCTAGTTGAATACAAAAAAAGGATACATATGATAAATATATCTGCTATATCAGCTTAGAAACATTGCTTGTTTCCAGCAAATCAAAGTTAGAACTGAGAGATACTTTCCTCTGATTAAAGTCAATTTGTCACTTATGAAATTTTAAGTTATTATAGACTAATATTAATGTAGTCTTATGCTGCTGAAATAATAATTTTAATGTGTTTATGTTGCCACACTTTAAGGCCATGATAAATGAGATATATGGAAATGCATATACCTAAAATGGTGTTTTGAAATTGATTCAATTAAGTGGGGTACTTTGACAGTTAAAATCAGATTTTCCAGATGAACTGAAATGTACTCCCTGTGTCATAATTATTTTTCTTCAGCAGCTTTAAATATATCTTAGTTGGTACAGTTTTGTTTTTCTTCATGTCAATTTGACTTAAATCTGAAACTATTTGTCTTAAATCTGAAACTATTTCAATCTCAAATTATATATAGATATGATCATTCCACTTTTTAAAGGCATCTAACTTTACTTATAGTATGAGGAAAATGTGGTAAATTTTAGCCAAACTGTATTTAATTTAATCTTCCTACTTGCATTTATAATTTACTTTGTTATTTTTATGAAAAATTTGCTTATAATTTTTATGTCAAGGCTTAATTACTATCATTTGGTTATAAATTTGTCTAGAACAAAGAGAGGCATAGCTATCTGTGATCTATTAGTTTGACATTGGACCCCAATTTTCAGACTCAGGAGAATTTCAGACTAATGAGGAGTGGCAGGATTCATGTAGAGTAGGAATGGAGTAGTCAGACATAGCAGCTGAGGTCAGGTTGGGAGGTGGAGGGTAGGTTGCCATCTAAAGCCATTGGAATTTTACTTTTGTTCTGCAATAGAAATCTAACTTTACTAGATTTAAGGATTTAAGCAGATGATTTAACGTGAGGAAGTCTGAGGTTGATTTGAGTTTCTAATAAAAAAAAAAAAGAGGGAAATCATTCCACAATGTGTAATTTACTACCATCAGTCCCACCCACATACTCATTTCTTTTTGATACTTCAGAAGGTTTTAAGCATTACAAATTCATCAGGGGAGGAATGACTAGTGAGCTGAATATGTTGTGTGAGTAACAATACTAGTTTGATAGGAAGATAACACCTTCTGTATCCTTATGGGATTCAGTAATAAACAGGAATGTGTACATATGAGGAAAAGAAGGTGAATTCGTCTGTGTGGTGATATTTTTCAAAGTGTATACTTTAGAGTTAAATATTATTAATGGTTCAATAATAAGGTGATTTGTAAAACCAGTAACAAAAATAACATCTTATCAGGTACTTGTAAGACAACTTCAACAAAAACGGGATGATGCCCTACACAAAGAATCAACATCAAAAACTTTGGTGGATGCGTCATTGCGTCGCTCCATCCATTTAGAAAGTGAGCTGGAGGATTCAAAGAAGAAAGCAGGCCAGATGAGAAGTCAAGTATGTATGAAGCTTCACATGCCAACAACAGTTAATCTGTAGGTGGTTAACTAATATAAAGCTTTTGGGGTACTAATTTTAGTGGCTGGCTTTCTTTTGTATTTTCATTCTAAGTAATTTTAAGTAATTTTATTAAAATTTTATAGTGGATGCCTTTCTTTTGTATTTTCATTATTATTAATTTTATTAAAATTTTATCTTTATAATACACCTATTTCTTAATCTCTGGCTTTCATTCTGCCATTTTTATACATATATTTTTTCCTTAAATATTTAACCTTGGAAAGTTGAAAATTATGCATCCTTTCTCACATAAGTTCAGAGAGGTTTTTTTTGTTTGTTTGTTTGTTTGTTTTCCTGTTAAACAGTCTGTTTTTAGTGGTTTCTCTATTGCCATGATGAGAAAAGCCAGATTAATTCAGAGGATAATGTCTAATGAAATATTTCAGAAAATTATCTTATTTTTAATCTCTACTTTTCTGAATGAATAAAGAACCTGTGTATACTTATTTCATAGATTTCAGGTTAATTTTGTACAGAAAGGCCATTCTACTGAATAAATTTTTATTTTGATGAAAATCCTTACTCTCCTTGTATTGGGCTCAGAGAGTACACTCTGTCTCTATATGAACATGGACAGTTAGCATTTGCCAACCTGTATCTATTTTCTCTTGTTTATTAAAAAAAAACTAAACTAAAAAGGGGGTTATAGAAGATCAGCAAAGGGTGGGTTTGAGATGTTTGGGTGAGTTAAGTGGGCATTTAGACAACAGGGCTTCTCCTTTAGCATGTTTAATGGACACCTTGCAGTTTAAGATGATGCTTTTTAATGACTTCTATTTTAATGATGCTTGAGTCCTGCTACTCAATGGGAGAGTCAGTACGATCCTGTAAGATCTTACTTAGAATGGACTTTGTTTTAATTTTGTTCCTGCTTATTTTTAAAATTTCTTGAACTTTTCCTACAAAGAAAAGATGATGCTTAGTTTCAAATATTAAAAATGTGCAAGTTGCTTTGCTACAATAAAACTAAATGCATACATACAAAAAACTAAAATTATAGTTGATGTGGTAGTGTTTGGAATTCAAAAATATAAATGCTTACCATGAGGTAATCCTTTATCTTTCCACATTTTACCAATTTGTAAGTTTGAGTATTTATCTGATAAAATATCATTCAAAAGCAAGAAGAATATTGTGTTTTAGTCCTAGAGCATGGATCAGTAAACTTTTCTGTACAGGGCCAGATAGTATTATTTAAGGCTTTGTAAGCCATAAGATCCCTCTTAAATAACTCAACCCTGCAGTTATAGCATGAAAGTAGCCATAAACAATATGGCTTGAATCCATAAACAATTGTGGATTGAAGGGGTATAGCAGTGTTCCAGTAAAATTAGTTACAAAAAAACAGGTAATGGGATGATTTTTCCTGAATTATGACCTTTTTTAAATAAAAAAGACTGTGATAGTCTAAAACAATATTTTATATATATTATATTTTGTTGATTTATTCTTCTACTGATGAACATTTAGGTCATTTCCAAATATAAATGGTTTGTTTTTAATTCTTTGTTTTAGTTTCAGGAAATACAAGATCAACTTACAGCGACTTTAAGACGTGCTGAGAAGATGCAAGGCCACATACAAAAGTACAGTTTGAACACAAAATAACTTGAGTATTTATAAAGCAAAAGAGCATTGTAGTATGAGAATTGTTATCAGTTATGATAATAAGTATGCCTTTGTGAAGCCAAGGAAAAGTTTCATTTGTAAACTATATTAAAATACATCATTTTTCTACATTATTCCTAGGTAGAAAAATGACACAGTTGCCCAAACATTTACTTTTAAGATCTCTAAGAATTTGTGTAATTATACCTTCAGAAGTTTGTTTAGAATTTACATGATGTTAAAAAATTTGTGTGTGACAGTAATTATTTTAAAATGCACATTTTAGGCTTGAAATAGAAAATTCCGTGATAAGAAATATAATTAAAAACCAAGACGACCAAATTGAGCAGCTTCAGAAAATCATGCAAAATTCAACTTTGGTAAGCCAATCTCTTAATTTCTGTCATACTGAAAAGGAATTTTATTTTTCCAGTAGGACAGGCTGAATATCCCTTGTCCAAAATGCTTGGGACCAGAAGCAGATTTTTTTCAGACTTTGGAATATTTGCATATACCTAATGAAATATCTTGGGGATGGTACCTGAACCTAAACATGAAATTCACTTATGTTTCTTATACAACTTATACACATAGCCAGAAGGTAATTCTCTACAATGTTTTACAGTAATTTTTTGCAGGTAGTAGTTTTTACTGTTTTCACTGCAGCCTGTCATGAGGTAAGGTGTGGAATGTTGCAGTTGTGGTGTCATGTCTATGCTCAAAAAGTTTCAGATTTTAGAGCATTTTGAATTTCAGATTTTTAGATTAGGAATGATCAATCTACAGTACAGATGCTCCTTGACTTACAATAGGTTTCCATGGTAATGTCTTTTGTTTGACTGAAACATTATAAGTAATATTTGATTTATTTCAGAGGCAACAGGTGTTGCAAGAAAATGAAACGACAGAAGTAGATGAAGGTATGTTGCCAAAATTTATGAATTAAATTCAAATCATTGATTTCTGAAATAAAATGTAAGTAGTGTACTGTATTCCTCTCCATTGCTTGGTTAGTAAAAACTACATTAAATATTTTTTCTTATATCCATTTAGTGAAAAATGTGAAAACATAATCATAAGAAAGTGTATAGTTATGTCTTGTTAACCACTCACCATACTCTGCCCCTTTGTTCTAGCATCCAGCCACACTAGACTACATGGAGCTCCACAGTGATTGTCCTCATCTCCAGCTCTTTGCATTTACTTCTTCCCTCTATCCTACGTGTATTTTCTTTATCCTTCAGTTATCAACCTATGAATCACCTCCACCAAAAAGCCTACAATATTGACACAAACCTGGGCTGGTATCTCTTCTGTGTCTTCTGATAAATGCCTGTCATTGTTTCTATGACTCTCTATGGGAATTGCCTGTTTGTTTTTTCAGATTATAGCAAACAGTTGTTGAGGGGTGGACTGTATCATCTTCATCTTGTAATTCCAGTGCTTGTCCTAGTACCTCAGCACATGGTTGCTAAATACATGAATGAAGAGTGAAAAAACGAGAACCTCTGATACTTAGCTACCATGATAAGGAATTCAGTGTGCAACTATCGGCAAATTATATTTAAGAGTAATTGCATATTGTGCATATTTTTCATTCTTATTAATGCTGATAAACTTTTCAAGTTTTACTGACTTTATCTTAGCTAACTATGAAGTCATTTAGATAAAGAATACAATTCTTTCTTTTTCATCCTGTCTTCCTCTAAATTTAAATCTGAGTCCTCTATTGCAGGAGTCCCCAACCCGCAGGCCACAGAGGGGTCCAAGACCTGTTGAGAGCCACGCTGCACAGCAGGAGGTGAGTGGCAGTCAAGCAAGTGAAGCTTCATCTGTATACAGTCACTCCTCCTTGCTCACATTACCACCTGAGCACCAACTCCTGTCAGATAAGTGAAGGCATTAGATTCTCATAGGAGTGAAAACCCTATCATGAACTGCATGTTCAAGGGATCTAGGTTACACGCTCCTTATGAGACTCTAATGCCTGATGATATGTCATTGTCTCCCATCTCCCCAAGATGAGACCATCTAGTTACAGAAAAACAAGCTTAGGACACCCACTGATTCTATATTATGATGAGTTGTATAATTATTTCATTATATGTTATGATGTAATAATAATGGAAATAAAGTACACAATAAATGTAATGTGCTTGAATCATCCTGAAACCATTCCCCAAACCCCCATCTGTGGAAAAATTGTCTTCCACAAAACTGGTCACTGGTGCCAAAAAGTTGGGGACTGCTGCTCTATAGCTTCTGCACTAGAATCTATTAATGAGTAAAATCTAAATCAATAACTAGTTTTAAAAGCATAACAAGAATACGTGCTGACCGGGTGCAGTGGCTCATGCCTGTAATCCCAGCACTTTGGGAGGCTGAGGCGGGCAGATCACTTGAGGTCAGGAGTTCAAGACCAGCTTAGCCAATATTGTGAAACCCTGTCACTACTAAAAATACAAAAATTAGCTGGGCATGGTGTCGAATACCTGTAGGTTTAGCTACAAAGGAGGCTGAGGTGGGAGAATCACTTGAACTCAGGAGGCAGAGGTTTCAGTGAGCTAAGATCACACCACTGCATTCCAGCCTGAGTGACAGGGTGACTGCATCTCAAAAACAAAACAAGAATGTGTGCTGACAAACGAAAAAAAATCTGAAAGGTAATAAAATTTTATTACTAGGCTGTTAACATGATATTTTGTTTCCCATTAAATGTGTCACATGCAAAGATGTTTATTAAATGAAAATATTTTTGTATTTATATGTCTAAAGATAATTTATATAGTGTTTTAAATTATGTTCCTTGGTCTCTTTAACTTTTCAGTGAATCTTGCAAATGAAAACCAGAGTTTTTGAGTTTTACATACTCAAACTGCCCACATTTCAGCTGTTTAAACAACCAAACAACAAAGTTGTCATTAATACTTTAGTGGAATAAATTGATGACTTACTGGTATTTTATAATTTTTACCACTATATTTAGGGATTTAGATTTAGATATAGACAGACAAATCATTTTTATACACTGGTACTGTGGTCATTGTCAATATTAGATGTATTACAATTATTACTATTCTATCAAAGTTATATAATTTTAATTTTCAACACTGAATTATATAGAATGTTGAAAAATAAGGTTTGCCTAAGGCTGTTCACCATTTCTGTTTGTTTGTTTATTTTTGATTAACTTTTTGGAAACAGTCTTAAAATTAGAGAGAAGGGCCAGGCACAGTGGCTTACGCCTGTAATCCCAGCACTTTGGGAGGCCGAGGCAGGTGGATCACCTGAGGCCAGGAGTTCAAGACCAGCCTGACCAACATTGTGAAACACCATCTCTACTAAATACAAAAAAGTTAGCTAGGCACGGCCTGTTATCCCAGCTACTTGGGAGGCTGAGGCAGGAGAATCACTTGAACCTGGCAGGCGGAGGTTGCAGTGAGCCAAGATTGTACCATTGCACTCTAGCCTGGGCAACAAGAGTGAAACTCCATCTCAAAACAAACAAACAAAAAAAAAATAGAGAAAAGTTTCAAGTTTTAATACAAAGAACTTTTTCCCCTGTAGCCACTTGAGAATAAATTACTGACATTATGAAATCACCCCTGATTACTTTAGTGAATGTTTCTACAAGTCAGGACATTCTATATAACTACAATACAACTTTCATAATCAGAAAGATAACATGAATATATTCAATCATGTTATCCTCAGATTCTTTTTAAGTTTTATTATTTGTCTATAATGTCCTTTATAGCAAAAGAATCCCATTCAGAACCATGGATTGCATTTAATTGCCATGTCTCTTAGACTCTTTTGGTCTAGAAAAGTGACTCACTCTATTAGCATTTATGATCTTGAATCTTTTGAAGAATTAAGTCCAGTAATGTAGAAACTTCCTCAGTTGGGTTTCTCTGATGTTTCTCTATGATTAGACTTAGATCATATGTTTTTGATGAGTATCTTATGATTTCATTGCATGCTATCATGTGACCTAAAATTTTGATTTGTCCTATTACTGGTGATGTTAGCCTTGATCACCAGTAGTGGTATTTTCTGGATTTCCCCTCTGTTATGTTACTTTTTCACCTTGTAATTAGTATTCTGTGGGGAGGAAATTTGAGACTATGTGAATGTATTTGTTCTTCATTGAACTTTTGATTTGTTGGTTTCATGGTTCATTTCATTCCATGTGGTTATAATTTGTAAATAGTTTTAAAAATTGATTTTTATTTTTAGATATGTTTTATTTTTATAATTCCAGAATTACGGAAAACTTGTTAGAGTAGTACAAAGAATTCTTGGGTACAGTTTTCCAAATGTTAACATTTGACTACTTACATTTGCTCTATTCTTTCTTTTTCTCTCTTTCTAGATAAATATAAATGTAGGTATATAACATAGACTTTTTTCCTGAACTGTTTATAAGTTTGGGACCCAATTCCTCTTTACTTCTAATATTTTAGTGTGTATTTCCTAAAAACAAGGACTTATCTTAAACAGCTGTAGTATAATCAACTTGTCAGGAAATTAAAATTTGGTTAACATTAGTATCTAATCATCTACAGCCCTTATTTAGAGGTGCCAACTGTCTCCATAATATCTTTTAGAGCCATAGAAAATCCAGGTGGGTGGATTTTCACAGTCCATGATGTGTTGTGTTCAATTGTCCTGTTTCTTTAAAATCTGAGATAGTTCCTTAGTCTGTCTTTGATTTTCATGGCATTATGGTTTTGAAAAATATAAGCCAGTTATTTTGTAGATTTCCTCTAAATTTGGGTTCATATGATGTTTCCTCATACTTAGATTTAAGTTATGCCATTAGGGCAGGAATGTTGCGCAAGTGAGGCTGAGTTCTTCCCAGTGCAGCATGTCTGGAGGCATATGCTGTCACATGGTTCCAATACTGGCCAATGTTAACTCTTATTATTTAGTTAAGGAGAATCTGACACGTTTGTCCATGGTAAAGCTATTATTTACCCAACTATCCGTGTGAAGATACTTTGAAGCTTTGTAAATATCTGGCTTCTCAGAATTTCACCCACTAGAGTAGCATTTCACTGATTATTATTACTTGAATTATTATGATTATTTCCAGATAATGATTCTCTTATTCTTTCATTTTTTTCTGCATGGATAAATTATTAAAACAAAATCTACACTGTTAGTGGGAGTGTCAATTAGTTCAACCATTGTGGAAGACAGTGTGGCGATTCCTCAAGGATCTAGAACCAGAAATACCCTTTGACCTAGCATCCCATTACTGGGATATAACCCAAAGGATTATAAGTCATTCTACTACAAAGACACATGCACATGGATGTTTATTGTGGCACTATTCACAATAGCAAAGACTTGGAACCAACCAAAATGCCCATCAATGGTAGACTGGATAAAGAAAATGTGGCATATATACACCATGGGATACTATGCAACCATAAAAAAGGATGAGTTCATGTCCTTTGCACAGACATGGATGAAGCTGGAAACTATCATTCTCAGCAAACTAATGAAAGAACAGAAAACCAAACACCACATGTTCTCTCTCACTCGTAAGTGGGAGTTAAACAATGAGGACGCAGAGAGGGGAACATCACACACTGGGGCCTGTTGCGGGCTGAGGGGATAGGGAGTGATAGTGTTAGTTAGAAGAAATACCTAATGTAGATGACAGGTTAATGGGTGCAGCAAACCACCATGGCATGTGTATACCTATTTAACAAACCTGCACATTCTACACATATACTCCAGAATGTAAAGTATAATAAATTATTTTAAAAAAAAAACTCAACAAACAAATAGGGAGACGTCTTGTGATTGTGGTGCTCAGGTGCTCCCAGATTTGTCCAATGGCAGCCATTTCAAGCTGACTTCACATCTTTGTGGCCTGTCTCCATTATTCCTTGAGCACTTTGTACTTTCTGGTACAACAAGATGCTCCAAGCTTATATTTTCTATGCTTCAGGCCTGGAATTAGCCATTTTTCTTAGAAAAGCTGATTTCTTTTTAGGAGAAAATAATATCTAAAAACCAAGGTCTTGGATGCTCATTATGATAGGTGAGTGTATGGCTTCAGGGGTTTTCATTGCTCACAGGCTTCCTCAGTGAACACAGCAGGGCAATACATGTGTATATATAAATACACGTACATACATGCATACATTCATCTATATTTCTGTATTAAAATATGTTGAAAACCATGGGTTCTTACCAATACTTTCAATTCTGATCCAGTTTTACAGTGTTTATTCTAGTTGTTCCCTTTAGTACAGTTGATCTTTCATGCAGGGACTAGGAGCACTGACACCTCTGCACACTTGATAATCCACATATAATTTTTGACTTCACAAAAATGTAACTACTCATAGCCTACTGTTGACCAGAAACCTTACCTATAACATAAACAGTCAATTAACACATATCTTTATGTTTTATGAATTCTAGACTGTTAAAGTACGCTAGAGAAAACAAATGTTATTAACAAAGTCATAAGAAAGAGAAAATATTTTGCAGTATTTCCAGCATCACTATAGCCCATTGTATGGCTTCCTTCCATGGTGTCAAGGTTCACATTATTGTGCTAGTAACAATGAACAATACATGAGAACCATGAGAGTTCACTTTTTACTGCAAAATGCAGTTTTCTGGAGACAGAAATTGTTCATCTGGAGATTAGCATCACACAGCACTTTAAGTGATATAACACCTGAGCTCACTGCAATAGCAACAGGAAGTGACTACAAAATTATTCCAGCAGCACATTATGTACTATAGCTAATTTTAGGCAGTTATGATTTAATACTGCACCTTTAAATTTTTTTACATTTCTCCCTACTAAAAGTGACCCCATATATCATATGTGTACATAAGTTTTAATAAATTTTAAATTCCAGTCATCCCCTACGCTAACCAAGAACTTTTGTTGACAAAGATAGGGTGCAACAGAACGAGATGCTATTTCAGAGAAAAACATTTACATACAACTTATACAGAGATAAGTCCAAAGTCTTTAAGTCACCTTTTCAGCCAGACTGACATGGGGTCAGTTTGGGAGAGACACATTAAGACCAGGGAAATGGTCAGGGTGAAATCCTGCATTTTCAAAATTTTTCAAAATACATTTACACCATTTCTCACCTCTTTTGCCCTGACCATGACTTAATAAAAAGTCAAGAGAGCAGATCAGCCCTCTCTGGGGACAGCTGCATTGAATATCAGACTGCCTTAGTGAGTAATGTGTACTTGGGAAAGGGGTGAGGAAAATGAATTTAAAGGATCTACTTGTTTCTGCAGTAAAGGGCACAAAATGTCAGAATGCAGATGTGCAGCTTGGAAGGCCAAACACCAAAGGTGAACAGTAGTGAGATATCCCACAAGAGGGGATAAAAAATCCAGTCTGATTCAATCTTCCTTCAGCAGGCCAGTGGAAGCCCCACTCTTCCTTACTGCAGGGACTAGAGAACAGCTTCCTCTTTCTCTTGCAGAGTGGAGACACTGCTGGGCCAGGCAAGCAGCAGCCCAAATCCAGGTTGATCCACCCAAGAATGTGCATGCTTATTTCCACAGGAGCTCATTACCTAGTTTAAAAGCTGTCATTCACAAAATGTGCATCCACCACCTTGTGAAAAACTCCAAAAGTGACTTCAATGTGGAGTGACATTCAATCAAGTGACTTGAATCAATTAGATATTTAAAAAGGTGTGGGTGGAATGGCAGTGTAATTTAAAATAGAACCTCTTTTCATGTCTAATGAAAATTCCTTCCTGACCTTCCTTCCATCTGTATTAAGCCTTTAGTAAACACACTTCAAATTCTTTTCCATTTATTTTTAATTGAGTTGTCTGGTTTGTTTCTTGGTTTGTTGTTGAGTTTTTAGAATTATTTTTATATCTGGAGACAAGTCCTTTATCAAATGTGTGCTTTACAAAAATTTGTGGCTTTTATTTTCTTCACAGTGTGTTTTAATGAGCAAAGATTTTAAGGAAGTCATCAATCCACTCATTCTTTTATAAATTGGGCTTTTTTGTCTTACTGAAAAAATCTTTACTTGGTATAAAATTAAAAGATTTTTTTTCTAATTGTTTTATTGTTTTAGGTTGTAAATTTAGTTCTATGATCCATTTTGAATAAATTTTGTATACGTGTGAGGTATGGGTATGCAAGGTCATTATTTTGCATATGGTCATAAAATTTTTCCAGTTATCTTTTCTCCATATATTGCCTTTGTACCTTTGCCAAAAATCATTTATCCATATATATATATCAAATATATAAATAAATATATGATATATAATGACAAATATATATATATATGTTTATGATAACTGGTTTCTGGACTCTCTAGTCCATTCAATTGATTTCTGTATGCCAGAATCATAATGTTCTGACTATTGTAGCTCTATAATAATTCTTCAAACTGGGTTGTATTTATCTTCTTTTTTTTTTTTCCAGAGACATTGTAGATTTTCTAGATCATCTGTATGCCATGTGAATCTTAGAACCAGTTACTTAAGTGTTCTTTAATTTTTCTTAGCAATGCTTTTTAGTTGTCAGTGTACAGATATTCCACATATTTGTCAGGTTTATTCCCAAGAATTTTATATTTTAATGCTATTGTAAATAGTATTATTTTTAAAATTTCAATTTGTAATTGTTTACTTCTAACATACAGAAATGCAATTGATTTTTGTATATTGATTATAGATCCTGGAATGTTGTAAAACTTACTTGCTGATTTCAGTAACTTGGTAATGGATTTTATTTGATTTTCTACACAGATGATTGTATCTGTGAATAGACAGTTTTACTTATTTCTTTTCATTCTAAATGCCTTTTATTTTTATTCTTCCCTCACTGTTTCTCCCCACTCCCAATTAAAAAATGATCACAGTGGCTATGTTGAATAGAAGTGGTAAGAGCTGACATCTCTGTCTTATTCTCAGTCTTAGGGGAAAGCATTCAGTCTTTCATCATTACATGGAATATTAGCAGTAGATATTAAAGATGCCCTTTGACAGGTTGAGGGAATTCTCTTGTATTTCTAGTTTACTGAGATTATTAGTATTTGCTTTTCAAATTTTTTTTATTGCACTTTAAGTTCTAAAGTACACGTGCATATCATGCAGGATTGTTGCATAGGTACATACATGGCAATGTGGTTTGCTGCCTCCATTCCCTTGTCACCTATATCTGTCATTTCTCCCCATGTTATCCCTCCCCAACCTCCCCACCCCTCACTGTCCCTCCCCTAGCTGCCACCCAACAGACCCCATTGTTTGATTTTGATACTCCCCTCCCTGTATCCATGTGTTCTCATTGTTCAACACCTGCCTATAAGTGAGAATATGTGGTGTTTGGTTTTCTGTTCTTGTGTCAGTTTGCTGAGAATGATGGTTTCTAGATTCATCCATGTCTCTACAAAGCTCATGAACATATCCTTTTTTATGGCTGCATAGTATTCCATGTTGTATATGTGCCACATTTTCTTTCTCCAGTCTATCATTGATGGGCATTTGGGTTGGTTCCAGGTCTTTGCTATTGTAAACAGTGCTGCAATGAACATACGTGTGCATGTGTCTTTATAATAGAACAATTTATAATCCTTTGGGTATATACCCAGTAACGGGATTGCTGAGTCAAATGGAATTTCTATTTCTATGTCCTTGAGGAATCGCCACACTGTCTTCCACAATGGTTGAACTAATTTACACTTCCATCAACAGGGTAAAAGTGTTCCTATTTCTCCACATCCTCTCCAGCATCTGTTGTCTCCCAATTTTTTAAAGATCGTCATTCTAACTGGCATGAGATAGTATCTCAATGTGGTTTTCATTTTCATTTCTCTAATGACCAGTGATGATCAGCATTTTTTCATATGTTGGCTTCATAAATGTCTTCTTCTAAAAAGCATCTGTTCATATCTTTTTCCCACTTTTGAATGGATTTTTTTGTTTTTTGTTTTTTTCTTGTAAATCTGCTTTAGTTCCTTGTAGATCCTGGATATTAGCCCTTGTCAGATGGGTAGATTGCAAAAATTTTTCCCCATTCTGTTGGTTGCTGGTTCACTCGAATGATAGTTTCTTTTGCTGTGCAGAAACTCTTAAGTTTAATTAGATCCCATTTGTCTATTTTGGCTTTTGTTGCCATTGCTTTTGGTGTTTTAGTCATGAAGTCCTTGCCTATGCCTATGCCCTGAATGGTTTTGCCTGTATTTTCTTCTAGGGTGTTTATGGTGTTAGGTTTTATGTTTAAAAAATGGTTGTTCAATTTTCTCAAATGCTTTGTCAACATCTAATACATAATCATATGGTTTTTATTTTTAGTTAACACAGTGATATAGTTAATTGATTTTCAGAGGAGGTTAAATTCATATTAAGATAAATTTGTAAATGTAGTTTTTTTTCTTGAATTTTGGAGTTTAAATCTTGTATTCTGTTTAAAATTCTTTAAACTTTGTTAATTCTTTTTGAAAGTTCTGGAGAAAGACACATAACAAAAGCTTTGAGTTTTAACAATTTTAAGTGCAAAGTTTGGTGGCATTAAGTACTTTACAATGTTATGCAACAAGCACCACTATCCATTTCCAGAACTTTTTCATCATCTCAAACAGAAACATTCTACCCATTAAATAATAACTCCCCATAATCCCTCTCCCTACCCCTGGCTACCGCTATTCTACTTTCTGTCTCTGCAAATATACCTATGTCAGGTACATCACATAAGTGGAATTATACATTATTTGGCTTTTTATGTCTGGGTTATTTCACTTAGCATAATGTTTTCAAGGCTCATATATATTGTATAGCATGTATGAATTCTTTATGTCATCTTCCCCCCTCCCCCCAAGTAATAGTCTATGGCAGAGAAATACCCCATTTTATTTATCAGCTCATGGACATTTGGATTCATGTGGACATATGTTCCTTTTGGGTAAATATTCAGGAGTGGAATTTCTGAGTGAAATGGTAACTGTTTAATCTTGAGGAACTGTCAGGCTGTTATTCAAAGCAGCTGTACAGTTTTACATTCCCACCGGCAGTGTATGCAGGTTCCAGTGTCTCCACATCCTTTTCATTATTTCTTTTTCATTTTTTATTATAGGCATTTTAGTGATGTGACGTGGTACCTCATTGTAGTTTTAATTTGCATTTTCCCTAATAAGGAATGATTTTGAGCATCTTTTCATGTAGTTATTGGACATATGACTATATTCTTTGAGGAAATGTCTAGTCATTTCCTTTGATGATGTTTTAATTATCTTTTTTGTTGTTGATTTGTAAGAGTTCCTTATGTATTCTGAAAAAAAATGTATTTTTTATACTTTTTCATAAACTTTGTTCTAAATCTTAATATTCTTTATTGTTTCTGTGTTTTAAAACTTTGTTTCACTAAACTTTACCAATAGCAGTATCCTACTTCTGTATTTCAATTTTGCTTTTATGATTTGCTTCCTTGCCTAAAAGGAAAAGAAATTTTTTTCTGGGTGGGGGGTGGGGAACAGAGTTTTACTCTTGTTGGCCAGGCTAGAGTGCAGTGGCACAATCTAGGCTCACTGCAACCTCCGCCTCCCTGGTTCAAGGGATTCTCCTGTCTCAGCCTCCCTAGTAGCTGGGATTACAGGCACATGCCACCATGCCCAGCTGATTTTTGTATTATTAGTAGAGACAGAGTTTCACCATGTTGGCCAGGATGGTCTCAAACTCCTGACCTCAGGTGATCAGCCTGCCTTGGCCTTTCAAAGTGCTAGGATTACAGGCATGAGCCACTGTGCCTGGCCTGAAAGTATTCGTATTACCTAAATAACTTCACACTCCACTCAGACCCTATAATCCACATTCTCTCCTGGGCTTAGAGATTGAGAAGTTACCTCTTGCTGAGGGAACTTTCTTTATATTGTTCAGGAATTCTTTAATAAGGCTGGGGAAACTAGGTAAAAGCAGGCATGTCACTGCTTTGCTGAGAAGCACTGGCTCACATGCCTTGGAAGAATTTCATAAACCTTCAATAGGTAGCGTAAGTTACTAACAGGAGCCATCTCATCAAGGTACACAGTTACTTATAAACAAAAGGGTAATTTAGAACTTACATGTCAAAGTCTTCCACTACAAAGATGACAAATATTTGGCTAAAACTGCAATGTTTGTCCCAGTTGATAAAAATATAATCTAGTACCTGCCTTCTGTTTTTCCCTTTTAAACATTTATTTTACATTTTAATTTTTCATTTGGCAAATGCACATTTCCTCTTTATACCATGCTTCCAAGTGTCACTCTGATATATACCTCCAATGACCATACACAGGACTGTGGAGTTTGTTGTGGACACTCATTCCACAAATGGGGATACTCAGAGAACTTGAACAGATGGCTCTAGAAAAGAAAGGAAACTTTTTCTTTCATACAGAGCTTGCCCCCATTATTTCAGCATACACAAACCAACATCAGTTCTTTAACACAAAAATAAAAATACTCAAGGTCAGGCAATTGTGAGAGGAATCATCTTTCTAGAAGTCAATTCTTCTAGGAACAACCTTCAGCATATACTACATGAATGAAAAGAAGCTGGTAATGAGTAAAGCTTTCCCACCTCATTCCATTTCCATCTACCCATTGACAACACCTTCTGTCTTCTCACAAGTATTGAGTACAAACACTGCCAACTCTTCACCTTTATCTGGCTCATTCCCAGAGCCAGGAGAAGATGCAACTTATTTGGTGGATGGGAAATCTTACATGCATTGGTCCACGTTTGCCTGTCAGTAAGGCAAACTTAATGATCAATGAGTATATCTAGTCTCTTTCTTCTCTGGAATCTGAACAGGAGAAGTGGAAGGCAGGTGAAGACCTTCCCTACACTGGGTGGGTAAGTGACTATTCTTCAGATGATGAACTTTCTTTGTTCAGGTTCCAAAGTCAAGACTGGGGAAAATATTACAAGTCTTTTTTGGTCAACATCAAGCCATATTTTCTAAATCAGTTTGCTAGGAATAATGGATATTGATCTGACCACTTGTTTTTATTTCTAAGTTGGTTTGGCACTGAAAAGGGAGAGGTTTATTATCAGGCCACACCCATAATGCCCTGACATCCATGAATCCATTTTAGTGGAATCCAGATCTCTAAGAAGCAGATATAAAATCTGTATTCCTTTCCAACTGTGATTACTACATTTCCAACTGTGTTGCTGTCGAAAAGTAGAGTCTACATACATGTTGCTGATTCATATAGTGCCTAGGATTTCAGAGTATTACATTTCCATCAAAATGTAGATCCCAAGAATGTCAGAGAAGGTCAGGCAGAGGATAAAACAGTGATTTTCCAATACTACAGTAGGAAGGTGGATGCATCTCTTGGCTGATACTTGTAACCATGAGGTGCCAGCAAGTAATGACCAAATTGAGTAAATGACCAGAAATTCAAAACATAAGCCACAACAAATTTGTCTATTTCTGCTTTTATTGACTGCTATCAGGATTACATCAAAAACAGTATTGCTTAAGACGAATGTTGTGGAGCTTTAACTCTATGTTTTCTTCTAGTAGTTTTACAGTGCAGGTCTTATATTTAAATCTTTATTTGGAGTTGATATTAATATATGGTGTAAGTTAAAAGTCTAACTTTATTTTTCCTGTGGATATTCAGTTTTCTCAACATCATTTGTAGAACAGACTATCCTTTAACCATTGTGTGTCCTTGGCACCTTTGTCAAAAATAAGTTGACTGTGTGTGGGTTTATTTCTGGGTTTTCCATTTTGTTTAATTAGCCAATTCGGCAATTAATATGCCACTACTATGCTATTTGGATTACAATTGTTTTACAATATGTAATGAAATCAGGTAGCATGCTGTCTCTACCTTTGTTCTTTTTGCTGAAGATTATTCTAGCTACTTGAGGCCTTTATTTGTTCAACACAAATGTCAGTATTTTTTTCCATTTCTTTAAAAGAATGGCATTGAAATTTTGATAGTGACTGCATCAAATATGTTACTTTTGGTATTTTGTTCATTTTCACAATATTAATTCATCCAACCCACAAGCATGGGATGTTTTTTCATTTACTTGTGTTTTTAAAGGTTTGTTCATTGGTGTTTTATAGTTTGTCATATACACGACTTTTAATTTTTTGCTTTAATTTACACCTAAGTATTTAATTTGTGTTGCTATTGTACTTGGGATTTTTTTTTAATTTCTTCAGATAGTTTGCTATTTGTATACAGAAACACTTTTGATCTTTGTCAGTTTATTTCTGTATCCTGCAACCTTATTGAATTCATGCATCAGTTCTAACAGTTTTTGGTAGCATATTTAGGGTTTTCTATATTCAGGATCATGTTGTGTGCAATTAGAGATAATTTCACTTTTTTTTTTTTTTCTGAGTAGGATGCTTTTTATTTTCTTTTTTCTGCCTAAATGTCTATCTAGGAATTACACTGTTATGATGAAAAGAAGTGGTGAGAGTGGTCATCAGCGTCTTGTCCCTGATCATGGAGGAAAAGCTTTCAACTTTTCACTGTTGAGAACAATGTTAGCTAAGCACTTGCCATATATGGTTCTTTTTTTGTGTTGAGATACATTTTCTCTATACTTAAGTTGTTGATAGTTTTCATTATGAAAGTGTTTTAAATTTTGTCATGTGCTTTTTCTGCTTGTATTGAGAGAATCATATCATTTTTGTCTTTGGCTTTGTTCATGCATTTTATCACATGTATTCATATGCATATGTTGCAACCTCCTTGCATCCAAAACATAAATCCCACTTGATCATGTTGAATGATTCCATTAATATATTCTTAAATTTGGTTTCTAATGTTTTGTTGAGGATTTTTGCATCAGGGTTCATTAGTGACATTGGCCTTGTATTTTCTTCTCTTGTAGTGTCCTTGTCTATCTTTGGTATCAGAATGATGGTAGCCTAATGTTGGAAGCATTCCCCAATTCACTTTTTTGAAAGAGTTTTAGAGTAATTAGTATTAGTTCTTTAAAGGTTTGTCAGAATTCAGCAATGAAGGCTTCTGGTCCTATGCTTTTCTTTCGTGGGAGGCTTTTAATTTCTGCTTCAATTTCTGTATTATGTATTAGTCCACTGAGATTTTCTATTTCTTCATGATTCAGTCTTAGTAAGTTGTATATTTGTAGAAATATTTTTATTTCTTCTATGTTATCAAAGTTGTTGGCATATAATTGTTCATTGTAAGAACAATTATAATCCTTTGTATTTTAGTGTTAAAAGTTGTAATTTCTCCTATTTCATTTCTGGTCTTATTTTTTGGAATAGTCTTTTTTCTAGTCAGTCTAGATATGGGTTGGCTGATTTTGTTTATTGCCTTAAAAAACAATTCAATATTAATAGTTCTTTCCATTGAGTTTCTCACATCTATTTTATTTATTTCCACTTGAATCCTTGCTATTTTCTTATTTCTGCTAATTCTTAGCTTTGTTTCTCTTCTAGTTCATTGAGGTGTAATGTTACATTTTTAAATTTGTAGTTCTTTTTTGATATAGAAATATAATGACAAATTTTTATCATAAGATTGCTTTAACTACATTATATGTTTTGATATGTTGTGTTTTTATTTTTGTGTCTTAAATTTTTTTTAAATTTTTTTCTGTAACTCATGAGCCATTTATGAATATGTAAATTTTGCCATTTTGTGTATTTTTCAAGATCTCTCCTGTTACTGATTTCTAGCTTTTTACCCTTGGGATGCAAAAAATTTATTGATGTAATTCAGTTCTCTAATATTGTTAAGGTCTGTTTTGTGGCCTAACATATGATCTTTCCTGGAAAATGTTCCACCCACATTTCAGAAGAATGTGTATACTTCTGCTGTTGGATAGAATGTCCTGTGCATGTCTGTTAGATCCAGTTGCTCTAAAGTGTAATTCAAATCTAATGTTTCTTAATTTATTTTCTTTCTAAATGATCTTTCCATTGTTGGAAGTGGAGCATTGAGGTCTCCCACTATTATAGTATTGCAGTATATTTTTCTCATCAGATTATGTAATAGTTGCTTTATGAATTTAGGTCTTCTGCCCTGGAGTGAATATATTTATTTACAAGTAATATGTCTTCATGATGAATTAATTCCTTTATCATTATGCAGTGAACTATCTCTTTTATAGCTTTTGACTTAGTTTATTTTTTCTGTTGTAAGTATAGCTACCCGTGCTCTATTTTAGTTTCCATTTGCATGGGATGTCTTTTTTCATTTCATTTTCAGCCTATATATGTCTTGACTAGTAAAGTGAGTCTCTCGTAGGCATCACGTTTGAGTCTTGTTTTCTATCCATTGAGATATTCTATGTCATTTTATTTGACAATGTAATCCAAGGTAATTATTTATAGGGAAGGAATTGCTGCTGCCACTTTGTAATTTTTTTTCTGATTATTTTATAGGTTCTGTGTATCCTTTGTATCTCTTGCTGAACTCTTTTGTAGTTTGATGGCTTTCTGTTGTGGTATGCTTTAAAATCTTGCATACATTGCACAAAATAAAAAAGTTTTTTTTTTATTTTTTATTTAAACTTGTTTTGTGCAGTTACTATAGGTATTGTTTTGTGGTTATCATGAAACTTACATAAAATATCATATTCTTATAACAGGCTACTCAGACAACTTCTGATAACAACTTCTCTTTAACTGAATCCCAACCTCTACATTTTCATTCTCTCTCCCATCTTGTACAATTTTATGTCAAAATTTACATTGTATTTAAAATTTATATATCTTAACAATTTATTGTATCTACAGTTATTTTCACTAGCTTTGTCTGCTAACCTTACTAATAGGCATAAAATTGCTTTACAAACCACCCTTAGAATATTAGAGCATTTTGAGCATGACTGTGTATTACCAATAGCATTGAAGTTTTTTACTTTTATATGCTTTTTTCTTACTATTTAGCAGGCTTTTATTTCAACATAATGTACCCCCCTTAGTAATTCCTATCAAGCAGGCATACTGATTATAAACTCCTTTAGTTTTTCTAGTATAGAAAAGGTTTTTATATCTCCCTTATTTCTACAAAATAGCTCTGTTGGGCACAGTATTTTTTTCAAGATGGATTCTTGCTCTGTTGCCCAGGGTGGAGTTTAGTGGCATGATCTTGGCTCACTGCAACCTCCGCCTCCCAGTTTCAAGCAATTTTCCTGCCTCAGCCTCCCAAGTAGCTGGGATTACAGGTGCATGCCACCACACCCAGCTAATTTTTGTATTTCTAATAGAGATGGGGTTTCATCATGTGGGCCAGGCTGGTCTCAAATTCCTGACCTTGTGATCCACCCACCTTGGCATCGCAAAGTGCTGGGATTACAGGCATGAGCCACCACACCTGGCCAAGCACACTATTGACTGACATTTTTGTTTGCTTTAGCATTTTGAATACATCATACCACTCTCTGTGGACTGTAGGTTTTCAGCTGAGAAAGCCCTATTGAATGAAGCTCCCTTGAATGTGATGTATTTCTTGTTTCGTTTTTTTTTTTGTTTTGTTTTGTTTTGTTTTGCTATTTTCAGCATTCTTTGTTTTTCATTACTAGATTGTGATGTGTGTTGATAAATTCCTCTTTGGATTGAATTGGATTCATGACTACTGCAGTTGTCATCATTCTTCACGTTTGGGAAAATTTTAGTCATTATTTCACTAACTATGCTTTTTAGGCATTTTTCTTTTGCTTCCCCTTCAGAAACTGATTATATGAAAGTTGGGTTGATTGTGTCCCATAATTGCCATAGCATTTGTTATTCTTTTGTTGTTTTGGTTGTTCCTCTGATGGGATCATTTCAAATGTTTTTTTCTTCAAGCTTGCTGATTCTTTTTTTGCTAATAAAATCAGCTCCTGAAGCATGGTATTAAATTTTTTTGTTGTATTCTCTATATCTAGAATTTCTATTTGGTTTTGTTATCATACCTATTTCTACTTCAAAATTGTCATTCTGTTAATGAATTGTTTCCCAATTTTTTTAGTATGTTATCCATACTTTCTTGTACAGGCATACCTCAGGGATATTGCAGATGTGGTTCCAGGCAACCACAATATAACAAGTTACTTGAATTTTTAGACTTTTACAGTGCATATAAAAGTTATTTACCCTATACTATAGTCTATAAAGTGTACAAATACATACTTTAAAAATATTTTACTATTGTAAACAGTGCCACAGTGAACATATGTGTGCATGTGTCTTTATAACAGAACAATTTATAATCCTTTGGGTATATACCTAGTAATGGGATTGCTGGGTCAAATGGAATTTCTATTTCTAGATCCTTGAGGAATTGCCACACTGTCTTCCTCAATGGTTGAACTAATTTGCACTCCAACCAACAGTGTAAAAGTGTTCCTGTTTCTCCACATCCTCTCCAGCATCTGTTGTCTCCAGGGTTTTTAATGATCACCATTCTAACTGGTGTGAGATGGGGTATCTCAGTGTGGTTTTGATTTGCATTTCTCTAATGACCAGTGATGATGAGCATTTCTTTATATATTTGTTGGCCTCATATATGTCTTCTTTTGAAAAGTGCCTGTTGATATCCTTCGCCCACTTTTGAATGGGTTTGTTTGTTTTTTCTTGTAAATCTGCTTTAGTTCTTTGTAGATTCTGGATATTGGCCATTTTTCAGTTGGATAGATTGCAAAAATGTTTCCCCATTCTGTTGGTTGCTGGTTCATATTAATGATTTTTTATCTTGCTGTTTAGAAACTCTTAAGTTTAATTAGATCCCATTTGTCTATTTTGGCTTTTGTTGCCAATGCTTTTAGTGTTTTAGTCATGAAGTCCTTGCCTATGCCTATGTCCTGAATGGTATTGCCTAGGTTTTCTTCTAGGGTTTTTATGGTGTTAGGTCTTATATTTAAATCTTTAATCCATCTGGAGTTTTACATTTTAGTGTAAGTTGTCAGAAAGGGGTCCAGTTTCTGCTTTCTGCACATGGCTAGCCAGTTTTCCCAACACCATTTATTAAACAGGGAATCCTTTCCCCATTGCTTGTTTTTGTCAGGTTTGTCACAGATCAGACAGTTGTAGATGTGTGGCGTTGCCTCCGAGACCTCTGTTCTGTTCCATTGGTCTATATCTCTGTTTTGGTACCAGTACTATGCTGTTTTGATTACTGTAGCCTTGTAGTATAGTTTGAAGTCAGGTAGCGTGGTGTCTCTAGGTTTGTTCTTTTTGCTTAGGATTGTCTTGGCTATGCAGGCTATATTTTGGTTCCATATGAAGTTTAAAGTGGTTTTTTTCCATTTCTGTGAAGAGGGTGAGCAGTAGCTTGATGGTGATAGCGTTGAATCTATAAATTACTTTGGGCAGTGTGGCCGTTTTCATATTGATTCTTCCTCACCATAAGCATGGAATGTTTTTCCATCTGTTTATGTCCTCTCTTATGTCCTTGATCAGTGGTTTGTAGTTCCCCTTAAAGAGGTCCTTTACTCACACTGCCACGTGTGTACCTATGCAACAATCTTGCATGTTCTTCACATGTACCCCAAAACCTAAAATGCAATAAAATGAATAAATGAAAAAAAAAGAGGTCCTTTACATCCTTTGTTAGTTGTATTCCTAGATATTTTATTCTCTTTGTAGCAATTGTGAATGGCAGTTCATTCTTGATTTGGCTCTCTTTAAGTCTTATCAGGTGGGCGCGGTGGCTCACGCCTGTAATCCCAGCACTTTGGGAGGCCGAGGCAGGCGGGTCACCTGAGGTCAGAAATTTGAGACCAGCCTGGCCAACAAGGTGAAACCCCATCTCTATTTAAAAAAAAAAAAAAAAAAGTCTGTTATTGATGTATAGGAATGCTTGTGATTTCTACACATTGATTTCATATCCTGAAACTTTGCTGAAGTTGCTTATGAGTTTAAGGAGATTTTGGGCTGAGATGATGGGGTCTTCTAAATATACAATCATGTCATCTGCAAATAGAAACAATTTGACTTCCTCCTTTCCTAATTGAATACCCTTTATTTCTTTTTCTTGCCTGATTGCTCTGGCTAGAACTTCCAGTATTATATTGAATAGGAGTGGTGAGAGATGGCATCCTTATCTAGTGCCAGATTTCAGAAGGAATGCTTCCAGTTTTTGCCCATTCAGTCTGATATTGGCTGTGGGTTTGTCATAAATAGCTTTTATTATTTTGAGATATGTTCCATCAATACCTTGTTTGTTGTGGGTTTTTAGCATAAAGAGCTGTTGAATTTTGTCGAAGGCCTTCTCTGCATCTAGGTGGTTTTTGTCTCTGGTTCTATTAATGTGGTGGATTACTTTTATAGACTTGTGTATGTTGAACCAGCGTTGCATCCCCAGGATGAAGCCTACTTGATCGTCATGGATGAGCTTTTTGATATGCTGTTGCATTCTGTGTGCCAGTATTTTATTGCAGATTTTTGCATCAATGTTCATCATGGATACTGGCCTGAAGTTTTCTTTTTTAGTTGGGTCTCTGCCAGGTTTTGGTATCAGGATGATGTTGGTCATAAAATGAGTTATGGAGGATTCCCTCTTTTTGTATTGTTTGGAATAGTTTCAGAAGGAATGGTACCAGCTCCTCTTTTTACATCTGGTAGAATTCAGCTGTGAACCTGTCTGGACTTGGACTTGTTTTGGTTGGTAGGCTATTAATTGCTGCCTGAACTTCAGCCCTTATTATTGGTCTATTCAGGGTTTCAACTTCTTCCTAGTTTAATCTTTGGAGGGTGTAAATGTCCAGGAATTTGTCCATTTCTTCCAGATTTACTGGTTTATGTGCATAAAGTTGTTTGTAGTAATCTCTGATGGTAGTTTTTATTTCTGTGGAATCGGTGGTGATATCCCCTTTATCGTTTTGTATTGCATCTATTTGATTCTTCCCTCATTTCTTTTTTATTACTCTGGCTAGCAGTCTGTCTATTTTGTTGATCTTTTCAAAAAAACACTCCTGGATTTATTGATTTTTTTTGAAGGGTTTTTTTTGTGTTTATCTCCTTCAGTTCTGCTCTGATCTGAATTATTTCTTGTCTTCTGCTAGCTGTTGTATTTGTTTGATCTTGCTCCTTTAGTTCTTTTGTGACATTAGCGTGTCGATTTTAAATCTTTCCTTGCTTCTCATGTGGGCATTTAGTGCTATAAATTTCCCTCTAGACACTGCTTTAAATGTGTCCTAGAGATTCTGGTATGTTGTGTCTTCGTTCTTGTTGGTTTTGAAGAACATCTTTATTTCTGCCTTCATTTCATTGTTATCCAGTCATCATTCAGGAGCCAGTTGTTCAGTTTCCATGTAGTTGTGTGGTTTTGAGTGAGTTTCTTAATCCTGAGTTCTAATTTGATTGCACTGTGGTCTAAGAGACTGGATGTTATGATTTCCATTCTTTTGCATTTGCCAAGAGTGATTTACTTCCAATTATGTGGTCAATTTTAGAGTAAGCACGATGTGGTGCTGAGAAGAATGTCTATTTTGTGGATTTGGGGTAAAGAGTTCTGTAGATGTCTCTTCGGTCTACTTGGTCCAGATCTGCGTTCAAGTCCTGAATATCCTTGTTGATTTTCTGCCTTGTTCATAAGACCTGGAACCAACCCAAATGTTCATCAATGATAGAGTAGACAAAGAAAATGTGGCACATACACACCATGGAATACTATGCAGCCATAAAAAATGATGAGTTCATGTCCTTTGCAGAGACATGAATGAATCTGTAAACCATCATTCTCAGTAAACTGACACAAGAACAGAAAATCAAACACCGCATGTTCTCACTTATAGGCAGGTGTTGAACAGTGAGAGCACATGGGTACAGGGAGGGGAACGTCACACACTGGGGTATGTGGGGTTGGGGGGCTAGGGGAAGGACAGCTGGGGGTGGGGAAGTTGGGGAAGGATAACACTGGTAGAAGTGCCTGATGTAGGTGAACAGGGATGGAGACAGCAAACCACCATGGCACATGTATACCTGTGAAACAATCCTGCAAGATCTGTACATGTACCCCAGAACTTAAAGTACAATAAAAAAATACTTTCTGGCTAAAAATGCAAATGATCATCTGAGCCTTCGGTGAATTTTAATTTTTGCTGATGAAAATTCTTGCCTCTGTATTGATGCTGACTGATTAAGGTGGTGGTTGCACAGACTGAGGTGGCTGTGGCAATTTCTTAAAATAAGACAACGGTAAAGTTTGCTGTATCAGTTGATTCCTTTGATGGATTTATCTGTAGTGTGCCATGCTGTTGGATAGCATTTTACCTCACCATAGAACACCTTTCAAAATGAGAGGCAGTTCTACTAATGCTGCCACTGCTTTATCAACTAAATTTATATAATAAGATAAAAATTTTTTGTCATTTCAACAGTTTCTTCACAAGGAATAAATTGCATCTCAGACAGATAGGCTATAAGAAGCAACTTTTAGTACATTCAAGTTTTATCATGAAACTGCAGAAATTCAGTCACAGGCTCAGTCTCCAATTTTACTTTTAGTTCTCCTGCTAGTTTCACCACACTTACAGTTACTTCCTCCACTGAAGTCTTGAAACCCACCCTCCAAGATATCCATCAGGGCTAAAATCAACTTCTTCCAAACTTCATACTTTTACCTCCTCCAAGGAATCACAAATGTCTTTAATTTTATTTAGAATATTGATTACTTTCTAAAAAAAATCCAGATGATTTTTAATTTGCCTTGTGCAGATACAGAGAAAAATCGTTGTCTATGGCAGCTGTAACCTTACAAAATGTATTCTTTTTAAATTGTACTTTAAGTTCTGGGGTACATGTGCAGATCTTGCAGGATTGTTGCATAGGCACACACATGCCATGGTGGTCTGCTGTCTCCCCCCATCACCTACATCGGGCTTTTTGTCCAATGTTATCCTTCCCCAACCTCCCCACCACTTGCTGTTTCTCCCCTAGCCCCTCTCCCCTCAACAGACCCCAGTGTGTGACGTTCTCCTCCCTGTGCTCATGTGTTCTAATTGTTCAACACCCACCTGTGAGTGAGAACATGTGGTGTTTGGTTTTCTGTTCTTGTGTCAGTTTGCTGCGAATGATGGTTTCCAGATTCATCCATGTCCCTACAAAGCACATAAACTCATCCTTTTTTATGGCTTCATAGTATTCTATAGTACCCAGGCTGGAGTGCAATGGCGCGATCTCGGCTTACCGCAACCTCTGCCTCCTGGGTTCAAGCAATTCTCCTGCCTCAGCCTCCCGAGTAGCTGGGACTACAGGTGCACGCCACCATGCCCAGCTAATTTTTGTATTTTTAGTAGAGACAGGGTTTCACTTTGTTGACCAGGATGGTCTTGATCTCTTGACCTCGTGATCCACCCGCCTCTGCCTCCCAAAGTGCTGGGATTATAGGCGTGAGCCACTGCGCCTGGCCTATTCTTAAAAATGAAATGTAAAAGACAAAATTAGTCCTTGGTCCATGGGCTTCAGAATGAATATTGTTTTAGCAGGCATGAAAACATTAATTTATTTGTACAACTCCATGAGAGCTCTTGGGTTACAAGTGCATTGTCTATGAGCAGTAATATTTTTAAAGATATACACACATGCACACATACATACACGTACACACACATACACACACACACACGTTTTCTGAACAATATGTCTCAACAGTGTGCTTAAGAAATTTGGTAAACGTGCTGTAAACAGATGTGTTTTCATCCAGACTTTGCTGTTTCATTTATAGAGTATAGGCAGCATAGGTTTAGAAGAACTTAAAATTTTAGCAGAATGGCAAATGAGTACTGCCTTTAATGTTTTATGTAAGCCTAGTTTAATGTAAGCTGCATTAGCCAGTACCTAGAGAGTCAGCCTCTCCTCTGAAGATTAGAAGCCAGACATTGACTTCTCCTCTATAGCTGTGGAAGTTCTAGGTATCTCTTCTTCCAGTATAATGCTGTTTCATCTACACTGAAAATCTGTTATTTAGCATAACTACCTTTATCAGTGATCTTAGATCTTCTGGATACCATACTGCAGCTTCTCTATCATCACTGGCTGTTTCAACTTGTGCTTTTATGTTATGAAGATGGCTTCTTTTCTTAAACCTCATGAACCGACCTCTGCTAGCTTTAAATTTGTCTCCTGAAACTTCCTCACCTGCCTCAGACTTCATGGAATTAAAGAATGTTAAGGCTTAGCTCTGGATTTAGCTTTGGTGTAATGAAATGTTGTGGCTCATTTGATTTTCTATCCAGACCAGTAAAACTTTCTTCACATCAGCAGTAATACCATTGTACTTATTGTTTGTGCATTCACTGGAGTAGCCTGTTTAATTTCCTTTAAGAACTTTTTTTTTGCATTCACAGTTTAGTTTAATGTAAGTAACCTAGCTTTCAGCCTGTCTCAGCTTTCAACATGCTTTTCTTACTCAGTTAATCATTTCTAGCTTTGTATTTAAATACTGTCATTATGGGGGCTAATGTGGCATACAAAGTATAACCATCTGGCAAATAGTAACATAATTTGACTCTACCAGTCTTCTGTCTGGCTGAACCCAGTAATATATCCAGACCTACTCATACTTCCTGGAAGGAGTTTGGTTATGCATCAAATTCCACAACCTCTATAGTTCCTACCCAAGGAACTGTTTGTTTAACAACTTTGCTCTAGGAGTCTAGAGGATTTGCATTTTTGAGTGTATTTAGATCACAGAAAACAAAGAAGTAAGCATATAATGTGCCTGCATTCAGACGCTATTTCCTCAGGATCAGAGACTGCATCCAGAGTGTGCATATGTGTGTTTGTCAGAGATCCTCTACCAAGCTTAATGGAGAGAGAGTGGGAGATACATGTCCATACTAATTTTCATCATGTAGCTAGAAAGAACTGGAAAACTCATCTAGCCTTCCAACTTTTCTGCTACATCTGGATTGTCTGGCTTCTACATTACCAATTTTGTGTTGCTAACAAAGTGTGACACACCCTAAGCTCTGGGGAGCCACCAAAAACAAAGACAACAGTATAGCACACAAGGATTTGAGAGTTACCTGAATATCTCTGCTGGAAAGTTTGGTGAGATCATTTTTCTACATGAGTCGAGTCTTATCAAATGCACAGAGGCCAATATAGAGAGTCAAGGAAAAATGAAGAAACAGGGAAATATATTCAAAGTGAGAAAACAAGATAAATCTCCAGCACCTGAGTGAAGTACAGATATGTTATTTATCTGACAGAGATTTCCAAATAATGGTCACAGTAATAATCACTGAGATCAAGATAGCTTTGCAAGAACAAGCTGAGAACTTCAAGAAAAGGGAAAAGTTATACAATAATGTCAAACAGACCATAGATCTAAAGTGTATTGTAACTGAACTGAAAAAATTTAATAGAGGTGTTCATCAACAGAATCTATCAGTGAACTTTAAGACTGGTCACTGGAAGTTATCTAATCTGAGGACAGAAAAAAAAGAAGATAATGCAAAAAGAGTGAAGACAGCTTTAGAAAGTTATAGGACACCATCAAGCAGGCCACTTACACATTATTGGCATGCCTGAAGGAGAAGAGGGGAAGAAAGGAATAGAAAAATGTTTAAACGAATAATGACAGAGAACTTCTCAAGTATGGGGAATAAAACAGAAAGCCTCATCCAGAAAGCCCATAGGAAACCAAATAAGGTGAATCCAGGGACTACCAACAAGACACACTAAAATCAAAGTGTCACAAGTTAAAGGCAAAAAGAGAGTGCTATTGTCTGCAAATTTGTACCCTCCAAATATTGTGTTGAGATTTCATCTCCAATGTTGGAGGTGGGACCTAGTGGGAGGTGTTTATGTCATGGTGGTTGATCTCTCCTGAATAGCTTGTTGCCCTCTTTTCACTAATGAGTGAGTTCTGACTCCATTATATGAAAGATTGTTGTTTAAAAGAGTGTGGCACCCCTACCCTCTATTCCTACCTCTCTAGCCATGTGTGACATACCTGTTGTCTCTTCACCTTCAGCCACAAATAAAAGCCTTCTGGATCCCTGACCAGAAGCTGTGCAGATGCCACTTCCATGCTTCTATGGCCTACAAAACTGTGAGCCAAACAAACCTCTGTTCCTTATAAATTATTCCGTCTCAGGTATTTTTTACAAAAATTTGTGTTGCTAAAACGGAAATTGGTACCAAGGAGTGGGGTTTTGCCGTAAAAATACCTGATATTTTCAAATTTGCTTTGGAACTGCATAATAGGCAAAGACAACAGGAAGATGAGGAAACTTGCAGAACTTATTAGACCCTGGCTAAGTGATTGGCCCAAATGATAAAAGGAATGTGAACAGTGAAGGCCACGCTGATGAGGTAAATAAAATACAAATTTCAAGAAGTGGCTGCACCGTTTTGCATTCCCACAAGCAATGAATGAAGTTACCTCTTGCTCCACATCCTTGCCAACATTTGATGTTGTCAATGGTTCCAGATTTTGATTATTCTAGTAGGTATGCAGTGGCATCTCATGGTTGCATTTTGCTGAAGAAATATTATGTGTAGCCTTATTAAATATGCTTATTTTCCATTTGTATAATTTATTTGATGAGGTACTTGTTAAGGTCTTTAGCTCATGTTTGTTTCTGCTCAGCTTTAAGAATACTAATGTTTTGAATAATAGTTCTTAATCAGATATTTTTTGGCAAATATTTTCTTTCCATCTGTGGTTTCTCCTTTTTTTTCAGTGTCTTTAATGGTGTAAAAATGTTACATTTTCATCAAGTCCAGCTTATCAATTCTGTCTTCTATGGACTTTAACTTTAGTGTTTTTTGTAAAGGTCATCATTAAACCCAAGATAATCTGTATTATCTTCTATATTATCTTCTATAAGTTTTATGGGTTTTTATATGTATGTTGATCCATTTTGAGTTAATTTTTGTGAGGATGTAAGGTCTGTGATTTATTTTTTTTTGCGTGTGGATGTCCAGGTATTCTAGCAGCCCTTCCTGAAAAAACTGTCTGTTTCATCATCATAATCTAGCCTTTACTTTTTGGTCAAATATTACTTGAATATATTAATATGTTTCTATTTCTGAACTCTCTCTCTCATTTTATTTATCTGTTCTTCCACTAATACCACACTGCCTTGATTACTGTGGCTTTACATTAAATCTTGAAGTTGAGTAGTGTCTGTTCTCCAAGTTTGTTCTTCTCCCTCATGGTGTTAGCTATTCAAGGTTTGCCTCTCCATATAAACATTTTCATTTAGATCGGAATTGCATTGAATATATACATTAGAAAGAACTGACATCTTAATAGCATTGAATCTACTTATTAATATGGTACATCTCTCTTTTTGTTTCATTCTTCTTTGCTTTCTTTTATCAGATATGGACATTTCTGGGATTACGGAGCCCCCTCTATATTGGGCACAAGACAGTGACAAATCCACATTCTTCAGCTAAAAAGTCACTTCTGAGAGCCAAATGTCTGACCATAGACAAGAGAGCCAGAAGAATGATAAAGGCATCCCAGGAAAATTGTGAAAATAATCAGCAACTGAATATGGGTCACTCTTTCAAATTTCCCCAGGGCACCTGTCATTCCAGCCAATACCTGCCAGCTTATGCCAAGGATGCTGGTGTTCCCTGGGATGAGTTCCCCAGGGGAGGAGCTGGCTGTCGTCTTTGCTGTTTGAGCGACATAGCCATTCCAGCCTGTGAGTTTTGGACAGTGCAAACTCACGAGGGTAGAAGGGATCCCCAGATTCTTTTTTTTTTTTTTTTTTGAGAAGGAGTCTTGTTCTGTCACCCAGGCTGGAGTGCAGTGGCACAATCTCAGCTCATTGCAACCCCTACATCCTGGGTTCAAGCAATTCACCTGCCTCACCCTCCCAAGTAGCTGGGAATATGGGTGCCTATCACCACCATGGCTAATTTTTGTATTTTTAGTAGAGACAGGGTTTCACCATGTTGGTCAGGCTGGTCTTGAACTCCTGACCTCAAGTGATCCGCCCTCCTGGGCCTCCCAAGGTGCTGGGATTACAGGAGTGAGCCACCGTGCCGGCCTCAGACAGATTGTTTAAGCAGATCCCCAATCTGTTTTTCCTCACTGGGTGGGACCTCCCAACCCAGGCCTCCAGCTACCCTGCCAGTGTTCTTGGGCTGACAGAAATTTGAATTCTCCCTGGGAGAGAGTTCTGAGGTCCGGTTCAGTGAGAGTCCTTCCAGCTGGAGTCTAGGGGAGAGGGTGGGGCTGGCTTTGGAGAGTCGAAGCCAACTGGGAGTGGAAGGAATCCCCCAGCACAGCACAACTGCTCTAATGAATAGTGGCCAGGCATTCCTTAAGCAGATCCCTGATTCTTTCCTCCTCACTGGGTGGAACCTCCCAACTGGGGGCTCCACCACCCCCACTGGTGTTCTTGAACTGACAGAGATTTAAATTCTCTCCGGGAAGGAGTTGTCGAGGTCCTGCCCAGTAAGGAGGAATGGATCAGGAACCTGCTAAAAGCATCTGCCTTCAAGTATTTTGTAGAGTAGCTGTGTTGTACTGATAGATCCCTTCTGCCCCATGGATCCTCCAGAGCTCCTGGGCTGTATTGGCTATGTTGCACAAACAGCAAAGATGGCAACTTACTCCCGCCCCTGGGAACTCATTCCAGGAATTCAAATCGCTGTCAGCCTGAGAACACCAGCGGGGGTGGCTGGAGCCCCCAATTGAAAGGACCCTTATTGGGCAGAACCTCGAGACCTCCATGCCAGGGAGGATTCAAATCTCTGTCAGCCTGAGAACACCGGCGGGGGTGGCTGGAGCCCCCAGTTGAAAGGACCCTTATTGGGCAGAACCTCGAGACCTCCATGCCAGGGAGAATTCAAATCTCTGTCAGCCTGAGAACACCGGCGGGGGTGGCTGGCCTGAGAACACCAGCGGGGGTTGCTGTAGGCCCCAGCCGAAAAAAACCCTCACTGGGCGTGACCTTGAGATCACCATGCCAGGGAGAAAGAATTCAAATCTCTGTCAGCCCGAAAACACGGGGGGTGGCTGCAGGCTGAAGTTAGGAGGTCCAGCCCAATGAGGAGGAATGGATCAGAGACCTTCTTAAAGATGCAATCTGGTCACATTTTGGTAGAGCACTTTGCTATGCCACCCCTGCCAGTTCTCGGGCTGACAGATTTGAATTCTCTCTCGCATGGAGGGCTTGAAGTCCTGCCCAGTGAGGGACCTCCCCAACCGGGGCCCGCAGCCACCCCCACGAGTATTCTGAGGCTGACAGAGATTTGAATTCTCCCTGGCATGGAGGTCTCGAGGTTCTGCCCATTGAGGGTCCTTTCAACCGGGGGCTCCAGCCACCCCCACCAGTGTTCTCAGGCTGACAGATTTGAATTCTCCCTGGCATGGAGGTCTC
>NW_022436992.1:16628295-16661109 GCF_009761245.1 Sapajus apella | reverse complement strand
TTCTCAGGCTGACAGAGATTTGAATTCTCCCTGGCATGGAGGTCTCGAGGTTCTGCCCATTGAGGGTCCTTTCAACTGGGGGCTCCAGCCTCCCCCGCCGGTGTTCTCAGGCTGACAGAGATTTGAATTCTCCCTGGCATAGAGGTGTTGAGGTCCTGCCAAGTGAGGGACCTCTCAACCGGGACTCACAGCCACCCCCGCCAGTGTTCTGGAGCTGACAGAGATTTGAATTCTCCCTGGCATGGAGGTCTTGAGGTTCTGCCCAGTGAGGGTCCTTTCAACTGGGGCTCCAGCCACCACCACTGGTGTTCTCAGGCTGACAGCGATTTGAATTCTCCCTGGCATGGAGGTCTCAAGGTCCCACCCAGCTGGGGCCTCCAGCCAACCCCGCCAGTGTTCTCAGGCTGACAGAGATTGGAATTATCTTTGGCATACAGGTTTTGAGATCATGTCCAGTTAGGGACCTTCCAACTGGGTACTCCAGCCACCCCCACCATTGTTCTTGGGCTGACCATGATTTGAGTTCTCCCTGGCATGGAGTTCTCCAGTTCCTGCCCAGTAAGGGTCCTTTCAACCTGGGCCTCCAGCCACCCCTGCCAGTGTTCTCAGGCTGACAGATTTGAATTCTCCTTGGCATGGAGTTCTCAACGTCCTGCCCAGTGAGGGACCACCCAACTGGAACCTCCAACCACAACTGCCGGTGTTCTCAGGCCCACAGAGATGAGTGTTCTAGGGCAGTGGGGAGCTGCCATCTTTGCTGTTTGGGAAACTTAGCCACTGCAGTCTGAGGGCTTTGGAGAATCCATACCAATCAGGGGCAAAAGGGATCTCCCAGCACAGCACAGCTACTCTACAAAATCTTGGTCGTGCAGATTCTTTTAGCAGGTTCCTGATCCATTCCTTCTTGATTGGCAGGACCTTGACAATGCTATCCGAGGGAAAATGTAAATCTCTGCTAGCTCTAGAATACCAGTAGGGGTGGCTGGAAGCCCCAGTTGAGAGGTCTCATCCAATGAGGAATGGATCAGGGATCTATTTATTTTGAATCTGGCCATGATTTGGTAGAGTAGTTGTGCTGTTCTGGGGATCCCCTCCACCTTAGTCAGTTTGGACTCTCCAAAGCCCACAGACTAGAACAGCAGAGTCACCCAAACAGCAAAGATGGCGTCCCCCTACTCCCCCAGGGAACTCATCCCAGGGAGAATCAAATCTCTGTCAGCCCGAGAGCACCAGCAGGAGTAGCTGCAGTTGGGGACCTCCCCAGTTGGGAGGTCCCACCCAGTGAGGAGGAATGGATTGGGGAGCCACTTAAAGAGGCAGTCTGGCCACATTTTGGTAGAGCAGTTGTGCTGTGCTGGGGGATTCCCTTCTGCCCTGAGTTGGTTTGGACTCTCCAAAGCCCACAGGCTGAAATGACTAAGTTGCCCAAAAAACAAAGATGGTGGTTTTCCCTGCCCCCTGAAAACTCAGTCTCAGGTAGATAAAACACTGTTGCTGGCAGCTGGCTGGAGTTGTTTTCGTGACTACTTCCAATGCAAGTATCTGGTTGTTTCAGTTGAAGGTGCTGTATTGACTTGCCCCTTTCATTGCTTTCCTTGAGAGGAATATTTTTTAAGTAAATCATTCTTTAAAACTCTAACAAAATATTTAAACATTTAAAAAGTGTGGAGCTATAGAAATGCCTAATTATATCTTAAGTTTGAGACACATAGTAGTTTTGTACATTGTCAGTTCCAGGATTTGCATCTTATATGGAAAGGACTTTAGATGTTATTCAGTCTATGTGCCTAAAATATCTTCTCCTATAAAATGAGTATGATGAAGTCCTTTATAGAGTTGTAAATGTTATATGTAAAAATATAGCAGTGAAGAGGCTGTGGGCTGGCCAAGGTGGCCAAATTGAAGCAGCTGGTATGTGTGGCTCTCACAGAGAGGAACACAAGGGGAGAGTAAATACTGCACCTTCAACTGAAACATCCAGATACTCACATTGGAAATAACCAAGGAAACAACTTGACCCAGGGAGAACAAAGAAATGCAGGGCAAAATTACAGCCCACCTGGGAACAACACAGACCCAGGGGAACCTCCCTCATCCAGGGAAGCAGTGAGTGAATGTGTGACCCTGGAAACCCATCCTTCATCCATGGATCTTTGCAATCCTTGGGTCAGGAGATCTCCTCATTAACCCACTCTACCAGTGCCTTCAGTCTGACAGAGATACATGGAGTCTTGGCATAGCAGCCACTCAGGCACACGTGGAGACCTGGGAGCCTTAGTTACTTGGGCTTTCCAGCAAAAGTAACTGCAGCTCTGGCAAAGTGGGAAGTTAGACCCTCATACATACCCCTAGGGAAGAGGCTGAGTCCAGGGAGCTGAGCCATGGCAGCCTGCAGACCTCACTTCCACAGCACCTCCGAGGATATGAGCCACTGGCTTGGAATTCCAGCCAGCCACCAACCACAGTGGTAAGCCTCCCTGAGACAGAGCTCCTGAGAGGAAGGACAGGCCACCATCTTTGCTGTTTGGGCAACTTAGCTACTTCAGCCCTTGGGGTTTGGAGAGCCTCAGCAGACCAGGGGCAGAGGGATCCACCAGCACAGCACAGTGCTACTCTACCAAAATGTGGTCAGCCTGCTTCTTTAAGAAGGTCCCGAATCCCATTCCTCCTTACTGGGCAGGACCACCCAACCAGGGCCTCTACCACCTACTCTGGTGTTCTTGGGCTGACAAGAGATTTGAATTCCCCCTGAGATTGAGTGCCCAGAGGGAGGAGTGGGCCACCATCTTTGATGTTTTGACAACTTTTTTTTTCAGCCTTTAGGCTTTAAAGAGTCCCAGCTGACTTGGGGTGGAAGCAGTCCCCCAGAACAGCACAGCTGCTGTACAAAAGCATGGCCAGACTGTTTCTTTAAACAGGTCCCTGACTCGTTCCCCCTGTTTTGGGCTTCCCAACTGGGGCCTCCAGCCACCCTTGCTGGTGTTCTCCTACTGACAGAGATTTCAATTTTTTCTGGGATGGAACTCCCTGACGGAGGGGAAGGCCACCATCTTTGCTGCCTTTGCAACTTAGCCACTTTAACCTTCAGGTTTTGGAGTGTCCAAGGAGAACGGGCTGATGTGAACCCCCAGCACAGCATAGCTGCTCTGCAAAAATATGGCCGGACTGCTTTTTAAAGCACTTTCCCAATGTCATTCCTCATTGGATGGAACCTCCCAACTGGGGTCTCTGGCCACCTCCTACAGGTGTGTTTGGGCCAGCAACATGTTCATACCTGCCTAGGACAAAGCTCTCAGAGAAAGGGGTAGGCTGCCATTGTTGCTGTTTCACAGGCTTCACTGATGATAACTCCAGGTACTGGAAAATCTGAGGCTACTAGAGACTGGAGTGGGCCCTAGGCATACTATAGCAGCCCTACAGAAAACTGGCCAGAATGTTACCTGGGTTTCCATTTCTATATCTTCTCACTAGGCAAGTTTTGCAGGCCTGGGCCTCTACCCAAACCCCCCCCCACCAGAGCTGTCAAGCCAGTAGCAACTCAGCCACTCCTTGGACAGAGCCTTTGGGGCAACTGAAAGCCTCTCTGCCACTGTTTCTGCAGTGGAACTGTCTTTGCTATCCTCAGACTAATGAAGGAGCTAAGACTCTTACCTCCACCTTCAACAAGCTTTGATTGACCCAAGGAGAGGAAACTATACTATCTCCTATAGGTTCTATGCACTCCCCACTGATGCAACAGGGAACCCCTGGATTGGCCCCACATCACAAATTCTCCATCCTGGGATAATTGCACTGAACAGTTGCTGACCTGTATCTCTCCAGGGGTGGAACCCCAAGAAGACAAGCAAAAGACCCTTGGCTACAACCACTAATAATGTCCCTTCCTCTTCTGCCGCAAAGTTGAAGAAGAAATATAAACTCTAAGATTGCCCCAAAGCTGCAGTTGGCATCCTAGGAGTGCCAAGCCATTATCTACAGCCAGCACTCAAGGGGGAGAAAAGCACAATTTCAGATCATTGAGAAAGAACATGGCTGCAACTGTGAAGAAACACAGGGGAGCCACATAGCTGAGCAAGAGTCTACCAACTGACCAGTAAGCCCAAGTGCCACCTACTGGATCACATCCAAAAGATTCAGCACCAAAAATTCCTTGCTAATATACTACCCTCTGAAACTAGAGATGAGACATCAACTTCAAGTAAAGATCCTGCACAAAGCCTCGGCCTGGTGAAAATATCCAAAAACAAGTCTATTGACTTTACTCAATCTACAGTGCAATTAAAGGAAAACCCATACATGGAGATGAGAAGAAACCAGTGCAAGAACTTCAGTAACTCAAATGGCCTCAATGTCATATGTCCTCCAAACAACCACATCAGTTTTCCAACAAGAGTTCTTAAGCTGGCTGAACTGTCTGTAATGACATAAATATAATTCAGAATATGGATAGGAACAAAAATCATCAAGACTCAGGAGAATGGCAAAACCCAATCCAAGGAAAATAAGAATAACAAGTGATACAGGAGCTGAAGGACAAAATAGCTGGTATAATAAAAAAGAACCTAGCAGATCTGAATGAGTCGAATAACACAATACAAAAATTTCACAATCCAATCACAAGTATTAACAGCAGAATAAACCAAGCTGAGGAATGA
Organism: Sapajus apella; assembly: GCF_009761245.1. Taxonomy (NCBI): domain Eukaryota; kingdom Metazoa; phylum Chordata; class Mammalia; order Primates; family Cebidae; genus Sapajus; species Sapajus apella. The sequence continues at coordinate 16,656,454 of NW_022436992.1, read as the reverse complement.
ATCTCAGAACTTGAAGATTGGTTCTCTAATATAAAATGGGCAAAAAATAAAGAAAAGAACAAGAAGGAATGAACAAAAACTCCAAGCAGTATGGGATTATATAAAGAGCCCAATTCTACAAATCACTGGCATCCCTGAATGGGGGGTGGAGTAATCAGACAACTTGTAAAACATATTTCAGGATATCATCTGTGAAAGCTTCCCTAAACTTGCTAGAGAAGCCAACAGTCAAATTCAGGAAAAATAACTCCTGCAAGATTCTACACAAGAAGACCATCCCCAAGACACCTAATCATCAGAACTGCCAAGGTCAAAATGAGAGAAAGAATGTTAAAGGCAGCTAGAGAGAAAGGACAGGTTATCTACAAAGGGAACCACATTAGGCTAACAGCAGACCTCTCAGCTGAAATCCTACAAGCCAGAAGACATTGGGTGACTATATTCAACATTATTAAAGAAAATATTCAACCAAGAACTTTGTATCCAGCTATACTAAGCTTCCTAAATAAAGGAGAAATAAGATTATTTACAGGCAAGCAAATTCTGAGGTAATTCATTACTACCACATCTGCCTTACAAGAGATTTTAGGAAGGAGCACTAAAAATATAGAAAGGAAGGACCACTACAAGCTAATACAAAAACATACTTAAACACACAGATCAAGGACACTATAAAGCAACCACACAAACAAGCCAACATAATAACCAGCCAACAGCACAATGATAGAATCAAATCTACACAAATAAATAGTAACTTTGAATGTAAATGGGCTAAATGCCCTCACTTAAAAGGCACAGAGTGGCAAGCTAGATTGAAAAAAAAAAAAAAGCAAGACTCAATTGTAGGCAATCTTAAAGAGACCCATCTCACATATAATGACACTCATAGTCTCATAATAAAGGGATGGAGAAAAATCTACCAAGCAAATAGACTGGCAAATTGGATGAAGAGTCAAGACACATCAGTGCTATATTTAGGAGACCCATCTCATGTGCGAAGACACACATAGGCTCAAAATAAAGGGATGGAGAAATATTATCCAACAAATGGAGAGCAAAAAAATCAGGGATTGCAATCCTAGCCTCTGATAAAACAGACTTTAAACCAACAAAGATAAAAAGCCACAAAGAAGGGCATTAAATAATGGTAAAGGGATCAATGCAACAAGAAGAGCTAACTATCCTAAATATATATGCACCCTATATAGGAGCACCCAGATACATAAAGCAAGTTCTTAATGACCTACAAAAAGACTTAAGACTCCCACATAATAATAGTGGGAGACTTTAACTCTCCACTGTCAATATTAGATCAATGAGACAGAAAATTAACAAGGATATCCAGGACTTGAACTCAGATCCAGACCAAACGGACCTAATAGACATCTACAGAACTCTCCGCCCCAAATCCACAGAATATACATTCTTCTCAGCACCACATCACACATAGTCAAACTGACCACATAATTGAAAGTAAATCACTCCTCAGCAAATGCAAAAGAACAGAAATCGTAACATCCAGTCTCTCAGACCACAGTGCAATCAAATGAGAACTCAGGATTAAGAAACTCACTCAGAGCCACACAACTACATGGAAACTGAACAACTAGCTCCTGAAAGACTCCTGGATAAATAATGAAGGCAGAAATAAAGATGTTCTTCAAAACAAATTAGAACGAAGACACAATGGACCAGAATCTCTGGGCCACATTTAGAGCAGTGTCTAGAGGGAAATTTATAGCACTAAATGCCCACATGGGAAGTGAGGAAAAATGTAAAATTGACACCCTAATGTCACACAAGAACTAGAGGAGCAAGATCACACAAATTCAAAAGCTAGCAGAAGACACGAAACAACTAAGGTCAGAGAAGAACTGAAGGATATAGAAACACAAAAAAAACCTTCAAAAAATCAATAAATCCAGGAGGTGGTTTTTTTTAAAAGATCAACAAAATAGCCCACTAGCCAGACTAATAAAGAAGAAAACAGAGAAGAGTCAAACAGATGCAATAAAAAATGATAAAGGGGATATCACCACTGATTCCACAGAAATACAAACTACCATCAGCGATTACTACAAACAACTCTATACATATAAACCAGTCAATCTGGAAGAAATTATAAATTCCTGGACACTTACACCCTTCCAAGACTAAACTAGGAAGAAGTTGAATCCCTGAATAAACCAATAACAAGGTCGGAAATTGAGGCAGCAATTAATAGCCTATCAACCAAAAAAAGTCTAGGACCAGATGGGTTCACAGCAGAATTCTACCAGAGGTACCAAGAGGAGCTGGTACCATTCCTTCTGAAACTATTCCAAACAATACAAAAAGAGGGACTCTTACCTAACTCATTTTATGAGACCAACATCATCCTGATACCAAAACCTGGCAGAGACCCAACTAAAAAAGAAAATTTCAGGCCAGTATCCATGATGAACATAGATGCAAAAATCCTCAAAAAATACTGGCAAACCGAATCCAACAGCACATCAAAAAGCTTATTCACCACAATCAAGTTGGCTTCATCCCTGGGATGCAAGGCTGGCTCAACATATGCAAGTCTATAAATGTAATCCATCACATAAACAGAACCAAAGACAAAAACTACATGATTATCTCAATAGATGCAGAGAAGGCCTTCGACAAAATTCAACAGCTCTTTATGCTAAAAACTCTCAATAAACTAGATATTGATGAAACATATCTCAAAATAATAACAGCTATTTATGACAAACACACAGCCAATATCATACTGAATGGGCAAAAACTGGAAGCATTCCCTTTGAAAACTGGTGCAAGACAAGGATGCCCTCTCTCACCACTCCTATTCAACATAGTATTGGAAGTTCTGGCCAGGGAAGTCAGGCAAGAAAAAGAAGTAAAGCGAATTTAATTAGGAAAAGAGGAAGTCAAATTGTCTCTCGTTGCAGATGACATGATTGTATATTTAGAAGACCCCACTGTCTCAGTCCAAAATCCCCGTAAGCTGATAAGCAACTTCAGCAAAGTCTCAGGATACAAAATCAATTGCAAAAATAACCAGCATTCCTGTACACCAATAACAAACAGCCAAATCATGAGTGAACTCCCATTCACAGTTGTTACAAAGAGAATAAAATACCTAGGAATAAACTAACAAGGGATGTGAAGGACCTCTTCAAGAAGAACTACAAACCACTGCTCAGGGACATAAGAGAGGACACAAACAGATGGAAAAACATTCCATGCTCATGGTTAGCAAAAATCAATATTGTGAAAATGGCATACTGCCCAAAATAATTTATAGATTCAATGCTATCCTCATCAAGCTACCATTGACTTTCTTCACAGAATTGGAAAAAAAACACCTTATACTTCACATGGAACCAGAAAAGAGCTTGCATAGACAAGACAATCCTAAGCACACACACACACACACACACACACACACACACACACACACACACACACACACACAAAACTAGAGGCATCACGCTACCTGAATTCTATGCTACAAGCCTACAGTAATCAAAACAGCATGGTACTGGCACCAAAACAGAGAGATAGACCAATGAAGCAGAACAAAGCCCTCAGAAGTAACACCACACATCTACAACCATCCAATCTTTGACAAACCTGTCAAAAACAAGCAATGGGGAAAGGATCTCCTATTTAATAAATGGTGTTAGGAAAACTGGCTAGCCATAGGCAGAAGCAGAAACTGGATCCCTTCCTTACACCTTATACAAAAATTAACTCCAGATGGATTAAAGATTTAAACATAAGACCTAACACCATAAAAACTCTAGAATAAAACCTAGGCAATATCATTCAGGACATAGGCATAGGCAAGGACTTCATGACTAAAACACCAAAAGCAATGGCAACAAAAGCCAAAATAGATCAATGGGATCTAAATTAAACTTAAGAGCTTCTGCACAGCAAAAGAAACTATCATTAGAGTGAACTGGCAACCAACAGAATGGGAAAAAAATTTTGTAATCTACCCATCTGACAAAAGGCTAATAACCAAAATCTACAAAGAACTTAAACAAATTTACAAGAAAAAAAATAACCCCATGAAAAAGTGGGCAAAGGGTATTAACAGACGCTTTTCAAAAGGAGACATTTATGCAGCCAACAAACATACGAAAAAAAGCTTATCATGACTGTCATTAGAGAAATGCAAATAAAAACTACATTGAGATATCATCTCATGCCAGTTAGAATGGTGGTCATTAAAAAATCAGGAGACAACAGATGCAGGAGAGGATGTGGAGAAATAGGAACACATTTACATTGTTGGTGGGAGTGTAAATTATTTCAACCATTGTGGAAGACAGTGTGCTGATTCCTCAAAGATCTAGAACTAGAAATACCATTTGACCCAGCAATCTCATTACTGGGTATATACCTAAAGTATTATAAAACATTCTATTATAAAGACACATGCAAATGTATGTTTATTGTAGCACTGTTTGCAATAGGAAAGTCTTGAAACCAACCCAAATGCCCATCAATGATAGACTGGATAAAGAAAATGTGGCACACATACACCATGGAATACTATGCAGCCATAAAAAAGGATGAGTTCATGTCTTTTTGCAGGGACATGGATGAAGCTGGAAACCATCATTCTGAGAAAACTGACACAAGAACAGAAAGCCAAACACCCCATGTTCTCACTTAGAAGTGAGTGTTGAAGAATGAGAACACAGGTGCACAGAGAGGGGAACATCATATACCGGGGTCTGTCGGTATGATGGAAGGGCTAGCGGAGGGATAGCAGGCATAGGGGGATTGGGTGGGATAACATTAGGATAAATACTTAATGTAGATGATGGAGGAGGGGTGGCTGCAGCAAACCACCACAGCACGTGTATACCTATGTAACCTGCACAATCGGCACATGTACCCCATAACATACATTTATATATATATATATATATATATATATATATATATATATATATATGAGAGACAGGAAAAAGCAGAGGTTGTAATCCTAATTTAAGACACAACAGATTTCAAATGAACAATGATTTTTCCAAAAGACAAGGGGGTGGGTCCAAGATGGCCAACTAGAAGCAGTTGTAGTTGGAGGCTCCCATTGAGAAAAACCAAAACACTGTGCGAATTTTGCACCAGCAACTGACATATCCAGGTTCTGTCATCAGGACTGACTAGGTGGTTGGCATGACCCATAGCAAGGAAACGTGGGCTGGTACATTGGCCCACCCAAGAGCCACACAAGGCAAGGGGAGCCCTCAACCCCAAACAGCCAAGGGAGGCGGTGAGTGAGCATGCTACCCAGCCTGGGAAATTCTGCTTTTTCCATGGATTTGTGCAACCTACGGCCCAGAAGATGCCATTCATGAGACCACACCACCAGGGCCTTGCAGATTCTCAACAGCCACTCAGCTGAAGTCTGCCTAAAACTACCAAGTTCCTGGGATGGGGAGTGATCATCATCACTGTGGCTACCTGCTGCCTAAACTGTCCTGAGTTCCCTGCGTGAGGGGCAGCAGTCATCGCTGTGGCTGCCTGCTGCCTTAAGACAACTGAGCTCCCCAAGGGAGGGGCAGTTATCATCACTGCAGCTGCCTGCTGCCTGAGGAAACTGAGCTCCCCCAGAGAGAGACAGCAGCCATCACTGCAGCTGCTAGTTGCCTAAGACACTGAACTCCTGGGGAGAAAGGGCAGCAGTCATCTCTACAGCTCCAGGCCACTGTTTTTTCTTTGTTGATGCCAGAAAAACTGGACGGCTTAGTACCAAGTGGTATTTCCCACAGCGCAGCATGCTGGCTGTGGCAGATCGTGTCCAGACTGCCTCTTTAGGCCGACAGTGACCCATCCTCACTGGGTGGGGCCTCCCTGCAGGAACTTCAGCAACTCCAGCCAGGGGCTTAGGGAAAGAACTCTAATCTCTGACTGAGCCTCTAGCGGGAGGGGTTGCTGTTGTCTCCACAAACCAGAAGACTTAGTCTTTCTCCCTGCTAGCCCAGAGAAATCCAAGTAGCCCAGACAAGTGGATTTTCCCCCAGCACAGTGTACCCCTCATCACAAAGGTATAACCAAAGTGCTTCATTAATTAAACAGGTCCAGGATCCTGTGTCCCCCAACTCAGTGAGACTCTCCAATGGGTCACCAGATGCCTTATACAGGAGCATTTCTACTGGCATCATGTGGGTGTCCCTCAAGGACAGACATCTCAGAGGAAGGAGCAGGCACCCACCCACCTATGTTATTCTCTAGCCTTCTCTGGTTGTGTCTCCAGGTGTGGGAGGGACCCAGATAAATAGGGCCTGAAGTAAAACGTCAGCAAACTGCAGCAGCCCTACAGAAGAGGTACCTGACTGTTGAAAGAAAAACAGAAAGAATGACAACAAAAAAGTCCCCACAAAAACCTTATCTAAAGGTCAGCAGCCTCAAAGATTAAAACTAGACAAACTCATGAAGATAAAGAATATGAGAACCCTCAAAAGGCCAGAGTGCCTCATATCCTTCAAATGATCACAACACCTCTTCAGCAAGGGCAAAGTACTGGGCAGAGGCTGAGATGGATGAATTGACAGAAGTAGGCTTCAGAAGGTGGGTAACAACAAACTTTGCTGAGCTAAAGGAACATGTTCTAACCCAATATATTGGAACAAATCCCAGAACTTAAAGATTGGTTCTCTAAAATAAGACAGGCAAAAATAAAAGAGACAAAAATAAAAGGGAATGAACCAAACCTCCAGTAAGTATGGGATTATATAAAGAAGCCGATTCTACAAATCACTGGCATTCCTGAAAGGGAGGTGGAGAAATCAACACATTAAGTTGGAACATGCTCCTTTAGCTTAGTGAAGTTTGTTATTACCTTCTGAAACTTACTTTTGTCAGCAAAGAAGCTAAGAACCATAATAAAAAGTTACAGGAGATGCTAACTAGAATAACCAGTTTAGAGAGGAGCATAAATGACATGATGCAGCTGAAAAAAAAATCATGAGAACTTTGTGATGCAAACACAAGTATCAACAGCTGAATCAATCAAGAAAGTATATCAGAGCTTGAAGACTATCTTGCCAAAATAAGGCAGGCAGACCAAGGTTAGAAGAAAAAGAAAAGGAATGAACAAAACCTCCAAGACCAAACCTATGACTGATTGGAGTAGCTGAAAGAGACAAGGAGAATGGAACCAAGTTGGAAAACACTCTTCAGGATATTATCCAGGAGAACTTCCCCAACCTAGCAAGACAGGCCAACATTCAAATTCAAGAAATCCAAAGAACCCCAGTAAGATACTCCATGAGAATATCAACCCCCAAGACCCATAATCATCAGATTCTCCAAGATCAAAAGAAAGGAAAAAATGTTAAGTGAAGCCAGAAAGAAAAGGCAGGTCACCTACAAAGGGAAGCCCACCAGACTAACAGTGGGCTTCTCAGCAGAAACCCTACAAGCCAGAATACAGTGAGGGCCAATAGTCAACATTCTTAATGAATTTTTAACCCGGAATTTCATATCTGGCCAAACCTTCATAAGCGAAGGAAAAATCCTTTTCAGACAAGCAAATGCTGAGGGAATTCATCACCACCAGGCCTGCCTTGCAGGACCTCCTGAAGGAAGCACCAAATATGGAAAGGAAAAACTGGTACTAGCTACTGCAAAAACATACTGAAGTACAAAGACTAATGACACTATGAAGAAACTGCATCAACTACTGAGCAAAATAACCAGCTAGCACCATGGTGACAGGATCAAATTCACACATAACAATATTAATCTTAAGTGTAAATACACTAAATGCTCCAATTAAAAGATACAACCAGCAAATTGGATAGAGAGTCGAGACCCATCGGTATGCTGTATTCAAGGTTCCCATCTCATGTGCAAAGACACACATAGGCTAAAAGCGATATTGGAAAATTTACCAAGCGATTGGAAAGCAGAAAAAAGCAGAAGTTGCAATCCTAGTTTCAGAGTATACAGACTTTAGATCAATAAAGATCAAAAAGACAAAGAAAAGCATTACATAATGATAAATGAATCAATCCAACAAGAAGAGCTAACTAACCTAAATATGTATGCACTCAATAGAAGAGAACCCAGATTCATGAAACAAATTCTTAGAGACCTACAAAGACACGTAGGCTCCCATACAAAAATAGTGTGAGACTTTAACACCCCATTTTCAATATTGGATCATCTAGACAGAAAATTAACAAGAATAGGACTTGAACTCAGCTGTGAATCAAGTGTATCTCATAGATATCTACAGAGCTCTCCACCCCAAAACAACAGACCATATAGTCTCAGTGGCATATGGCACTTACTCTAGAATTGATTACATAATTGGAAGTAAAACACTCCTCAGCAAATGCAAAAGAATTGAAATCATAACAATCTCTCAGACCACAGTACAATCAAATTAGAACCCAAGAAACTCACTCAAAACCATACAACTACATGGAAATTGAATAACCAGCCCCTGAATGACTCTTGGGTAAATAATGAAATTAAAGCAGAAATCAAGAAGTTCTTTGAAACCAGTGAGAACAAAGAGACAATGCCCCAGAATCTCTGGGAGGCAGCTAAAGCAGTAGAGAAGCAAGAGCAAACAAATTTAAAAGCTAGCCGAAGAGAAGAAATAACTAAGATCAGAGTGAAACTGAAGGAGATAGAGACATGAAAAACCATTCAAAAAAATCAATAAATCCAGGAGCTATTTCTTTTTTTTTTTTTTTGAAAAAAAAAAATTAAACTAGATAGACTGCTAGCTATACTAAAAAAGAAGAGAGAAGAAGCAAATAGACACAATGAAAAATGATAAAGGGAATACCACCACTGACCCCACAGAAATATAAACAACTATGAGAGAATACTGTGAACACCTTTACACAAACTAGAAATCTAGAAGAAATGGATAAATTCGTGGACATCCTCACAAGAATAAACTAGGAAGAAGTAGAATTCCTGAATAGACCAATAACAAATTCTAAAACTGAGGCAGCAATAAAGAACCTAATAACCAAAAAAAGCCCATTGGACCATATGGATTTACAACCAGATTCTACCTGAGGTACAAGGAGGAGCTGATAACATTTCTTCTGAAACTATTCCAAAAATTGAAAAGGGGGAACTTCTCCCTAACTCATTTATCAGGCCAGCATCATCTTGATACCAAAACCTGTCAGAGACACAACAGAAAATGAAAACTCAGGCCAATATTTCTGATGAATATCAACACAAAATTTCTCAATAAAATACTGGCAAACAAAATTCAGCAGCACATACAAAAGCTTCTCCACCATAACCAAGTCAGCTTCTCCCCTGGGATGCAAGGCTGCTGTGACATATGCAAATCAATAAACATAATTCACCACATAAACAGAACTAAAGACAAAAGTCACATGATTATCTCAATGTGGAAAAAGGCTTTTCATAAAATTCAACAGCCTTCATGTTAAAAACTCTCCATAAACTAGGTATTGATGGAACATACTTCAAAATAATCAGAGCCATGTATGAAAAACCCACAGCCAATATCATATTGAATGGGCAAAAGCTGGAAGCATTTCTTTTGAGAACTGATATAAGACAAGGATGCCCTCTCTCACTACTCCTATTCAAAATAGTATTGTAAGTTTTGGCCAGGGCAATCAGGCAAGACAAATAAATAAAGTGTGTTCAAATAGGAAGAGAGGAAATCAAATTGTCTCTGTTTGTAGACAATGTGATTCTATATCTAGAAAACCACATCGTCACAGCCCAAAAACTTAAGCTGATAAGTTAAGCAAACTCTGAGAATACACAATCAATGTGGAAAAATCAAAAGCATTCCTATATACCAACAATAGACAATATTCTTCAATTCCTATACGCCAACAATAGACAAGAGAGCCAAATCATGAATGAACTCCCACTCAGAATTGTACAAAGAGAATAAAATATCTAGGAATACAGCTAGTGAGGGGTGTGAAGGACCTCTTCAAGGAGAACTACAAACCACTGCTCAAGGTAATCAGAGAGGACACAAACAAATGGAAAAATATTCCATGCTCATGGATAGGAAGAATCAATCACATAAAAATGGCCATACTTCCCAAAGTAATTTATAGATTCAATGCTATTCCCATTAAACTGACATTGATATTTTTCACAGAATTGGGAAAAAAAGTACTTTAAATTTCATTTGCAACCAAAAAAAAAGCCTGAATAGCCCAGACAATTCTAAGCAAAAAGAACAAAGCTGGAGGGATCATGGTATACAACTTCAAACTATACTACAAGGCTACAGTAACCAAAACAGCATAGTACTGATACCAAAACAGACACATAGACCAAAGGAACAGAATAGAGGTAACAGAAATAAGACCACACATCTACAACCATCTGATCTTTGACAAACCTGACAAAAACAAGCAATGGGAAAAGGATTCCCTATTAATTAATTAATTAATTAATTAATTTTTGAGATGGAGCCTTACTCTGTCCCCAGGCTGGAGTGCAGTGGCACAATCTCTGCTTACTGCAACCTCTGCCTCCCAGATTCGAGTGATTCTCCTGCCTCAGCCACTTGAGTAGCTGGGACTACAGGCAGGCACAACACCCAGCTAATTTTTGTATTTTTAGTAGAGACAGGGTTTCACCATGTTGCCCAAGATGGTCTCGATCTCCTGATGTCATGATTTACCTACCTGGGCCTCCCAAAGTGTTGGGATTACAGGTATGAGCCACCATGCTCAGCTAGGATTTCCTGTTTAAATGGTGCTGGGAAAAGTGACTAACCCTATGCAGAATACTGAAACTGGACCTCATCCTTACACCTTATGCAAAAATTAAGATGGATTAAAAAGTTAAAGCCCCAAACCATTAAAAAAAAAAAAACCCTAGAAGAAAATCTTGGCAATACCATTGAGAACATAGGCATGGGCAAAGATTTTATGATAAAATCATCAAAAGCAATTGCAGCAAAAGCAAATGTTAACAAATGGGATCTAATTAAACTTAAGCACTTCTGCACAGGGAAAGGAACTATCATCACAGCGAACAAGCAACCTACAGAATGGAAGAACATTTTTGGAATCTACCAATCTGACAAAGGTCTAATATCCAGAATCTACAAGGAACTTAAACAAATTTACTAAAAAAGAACAAACAACCCATCATAATATGGGCAAAGGATATGAACAGACACTTCTCAAAAGAAGACATTTATGTGGCCAACAAACATGAAAAAAAAAGCTCAACATCACAGTTTATTAGAGAAATGCAAATCAAAACCACAATGAGATACCATCTCATGCCAGTCAGAATGGCAATTATTAAAAAGTTGAGAAACAACAAATGCTGGCGAGGCTGTGGAGAAACAGGAACGCTTTTACACTGTTGGTGGGAACAAAAATTAGTTCAACCATTGTGGAAGACACTGTGGTGATTCCTGAAGGATCTAGAATCAGAAATGCCATTTGGCCTAGCAATCTCATTACTAGGTTTATACCCAAAGAAAGATAAATCATTCTGTTTTAAAGATACATGCAAATGTATGTTTATTGCAGCACTATTCACAATAGCAAAAACATGGAATCAACCCAAATGCCCATCAATGATAGACTGGATAAAGAAAATATGATACATATACGTCATGGAATACTATGCAACCATAAAAAGGAATGATATCATTCCTTTGCAGGGACATGGATCAAGCTGGAAGCCATCATCTTCAGCAAATTAACACAGGAACAGAAAACCAAACACCACATGTTCTCATAAGTGGGAGCTGAACAGTAAGAACACATGGACACAGGGAGGGGAAGAACACATACTGAAGCCTGTTGGGAAGGCCGGGGGAGAGCATCAAGATAAGTAGCTACTGCATGTGCGGCTTAATACCTAGGTGATGGGTTGATAGGTGCATCAAACCACCATGGCACATGTTTATGTAACAAATCTGCACATCCTGTACATGTATCCAGGAACTTAAAATTGTTTTTAAAAAAGACAAGGGTATTACATAATGGCAAAGTCTTCAATTCAACAAAGACCTAACTATCCTAAATATATTTTCATCCAACACAGGAGCACCCAGATTCATACAAGTTCTTAGAGACCTAAAAAGTATGTTTCACAGTAGTACTGGGAGACTTCCACACTCCAGTGACAGTAGCAGACAAATCATTGAGACAAAAAATTAACAAAGATATTCAGGACATGAACTCGACATTAAATCAAATGGATCTGATCTTTACAGAACTCTTTACTCAAAAACAACAGAATATGCACTCCTCTCATCATCATACGCCACATACTCTAAAATCAACCACATAATTGGACATAAAGCAATCCTCAGCAAGTGCAAAACAACTGAAATCATACCAAACACACACAGGGATCACAGTTCAATAAAAATAGATGTCATGTCTAAGAAAATAGCTGAAAATCATGCAATTACATGGAAATTAAACATGCTCATGAATGACTTTTTTAGTAAATAATGAAATTAAGGCAGAAATCAAGAAGTTCTTTGAAAATAATGAGAACAAACTTACAACATACCAGAATCTCTGGACCTAGCTAAGGCAATGTTAGGAGGGAAATTTATAGCAATAAATTCCACATCAAAAAGGAAAACCTCAAATTAACAACCTAATACCACAACTGGAAAAACTAGAGAAGCAAGATAAGATACTAAAGCTAGAGGAAGACAAGAAATAACCAAAAATTAGAGCTGAACTGAAGGAAATCAAGACATGAAAGAAACATTCAAGAGATCTACGAATTCAGGAGTAGGTTTCTTGAAAATATTAAGAAAGGCTGCTAGCAGACTAATAAAGAGGATGATTCAAATAAACACAATTAGAAATAACAAAGGGAATGTTACCACTGACCCCACAGAAATAGAAACAACCATCAGAAATTACTGCAAACACCTCTATGCACACAAACTAGAAAACTTCAAAGACATAGATAAATTCCTGGACAAAAACACCCTCCTACACTCAATCAGGAAGAAACTGATTTGCTGAACAGACCAATAATAAGTTCTGAAATTTAATCGGTAATAAGTAGCCTACCACCCAAAAAAAGCCAAGGACGTGATGACTTATCAGTCATATTCTACTAGATGTACAAAGAAGAGCTGGTACCATTCTTACAGGAACTATTTGGAAATACTGAGAAGGAGAAACTCCTCCCCAACTCATATGAGGCCAACATTACCTTGATACCAAAATCTGGCAAAGACACACACAGAAAAGAAAACTTCTGGCCAATATCCTCGATGAACATCAGTTCAAAAATCCTCAACAAAAATACTGGCAAACCAAATCCAGCAGCATATCAAAAAGTTAATCCACCATGAGCAGATAGGCTTCATCTCCAGCATCCAATGTTGCCTCAACATACACAAATCAATAAATCTGATTTGTCACATAAACAGAGCTAGAGACAAAAACCACATGATTATTTCAATATATGCAGAAAAGTCAATAAAATTCAATACCTCTTCATATTAAAAACTCTCAAAAATCTGGGAATTGAAGAAACAGCTCAAAATGGTGAGGTGTTTTTGTACCAGTATCATACTGTTTTGGTTACTGTAGCCCTGTAGTATAGTTTGAAGTCGGGTAACGTGATGCCTCCAGCTTTGTTCTTTTTGCTGAGGATTGCTTGGCTATTAGGGCTCTTTTTTGGTTCCATATTAATTTTGAAATAGTTTGCTCTAGTTCTGTGATGAATGCCATTGGTAGTTTAATAGGAATAGCTTGCATCTATAAATCACTTTGGGCAGTATAGCCATTTTAATGATATTCTCTTATCCATGAGCATGAAATGTTTTTGCATTTGTTTGTGTCTTCTCTTATTTCCTTGAGCAGTGTTTTGTAATTCCCCTTGTAGAGATCTTCCATCTCCCTGGTTAGCTGTATTCCTAGGTATTTTATTTTTTCTGTGTGTGGCAATTATGAATGGGATTGTGTTCTTCATTTGATTCTCTGCTTGACTGTTGATAAGAGTGCTAGTAATTTTTGCACACTGATTTTTTTTTTTTTTTTTGAGATGGAGTTTCGCTCGTTACCCAGGCTGGAGTGCAATGGCACCATCTCAGCTCACCGCAACCTCTGCCTCCTGGTTCAAGCAATTCTCCTGCCTCAGTCTCCCGAGTAGCTAGGACTACGGGCAAGCACCACCATGCCCAGCTAATTTTTGTATTTTTAGTAGAGATGGGGTTTCACCATGTTGACCAGGATGGTCTCGATCTCTTGACCCCATGGTCCACCTTCCTTGGCCTCCCAAAGTGCTGGGATTATAGGCGTGAGCCTCCAACATTGATTTTTGTATGTCAAGACTTTGCTAAAGTTTATCAGCAGAAGGAGCTTTGGGGCGAAGACTATGGGGTTTTCTAGATATAGAATCATGTCATTGCAAATTGAGACAGTTTGACTTCCTATTTATTCCTCTCTTCCTTCCTCTATTTGAATGCCCTCCAGTTTTGCCCATTCAGTGAAATGTTAGCTGTGGGTTTGTCATGGCTAGCTCTCATCATTGTGGCACTTCCAACTAGAAGGGCAAGAGTGGCCAGTGTTACCTGAAAGGTAAGTGCAGACCATAATTAAAGTGCAGTGAAGAAGGAGATATATGCATATGTGTAAGTAAATATAATTGAAATATATTTAGCAGACAGAATCAATAGAGTTGATAAGTGATTGACCAGATGTGTGGGGAGTCTATATCACTCCCAGGTTTTTGACTTGGGCAACTGAACACTCATGAAGGAAAAGGAGGATCCAGGGAGAGGACCTTATCTGAGTACTCAGGTAGGGCTCAACATCTGCAGTTGAGACTGGTGAAGTGTGGGCTGGGCATGGGATTCACAAATGGAAATGCCATTGGGTCTGCAGCTCAGACATGGGCATGACCAGAATAGAGATAGAGAGGCCCCATGGCTGCTGAGTAAGTGTGATTCCCCAGGTGATGGTGTCAGCTGAGAAGGGAAGGAGGCCCATGTGAGGACACTGAAAGAGAGGTGAGCAGACAACAAGTAGCCCATAGGAGACAGGAAAGAAGAACTAGAGAGAGAAGCCAAGCCAGGCATGTGTGGTAACATATAGGAACTAAGGGAGAGGACATTTCAAGTTGTAGGGGATGCCATACAACAGGATTCTGTTATGGTTTTTGGCTGTGTCCACAAGAAGTTACAACAGGCAAGAAAAAGAAACCAGAACCCAGTTATGGAGTTAAGGAGTGAGTCAGAGAGAAGATGGGTAGGGACAGTGAAGTAAGGCCTCTTTTTTAAGGAAGTGTGCCTGAAGGATAGACTAGCTGGACACATGCTGGATGTGTGGGGTAGAGGGAGGAACGATGGAGGGTAGGAGAGCCTCGAGCCTGCAAGAAGCAGCTCCTAGAATAGAGAAGCTGAGGTTAAAGTTGTGGAAGAGAGTGGGAATAACTGTGAGTGACAGATAATCAGGAGAACAGAAGGAGATCCAGAATCATGACAGAGATATGACATTTGCCAAGAGCACAGCCCCTTTCACTGTCACAGAGAGCTAGGACAAAAAAATTGGTGTTCAAGAGTTGTCTTGTAGCATAATATTTTAACTATGTCCTTTAAAAAATTTCTCCACAGACACTACCCAAAGCAGTCCTTCACTACAGTGGCAGACAGTCCTGAAAATTTTCACCTAAAGCAGCAGAGTGAACTGTAGAGTCAGGTAATTTCCAGAAGGCTTGCTTTGTTACATTGATACTAAAGATTATTCATGAGGCCAGTCTTCTGAGATTTCTGTCATTTCTGTCATGCCAGGTCACCAACCAGTATGAAGGCTAAAAGCAGGCCTCTTTGGGAATTCCAGGTGAAAGTGTTGAACATCTGTATTATTCTGGGTTTCAAATCATCCTGATATTCTTCATTCTGTTTTTCACATTGGACTAGGGCAAGGAAATGAGTCTGGTCAGAGTTAGTGTTTCCCAACAATGTTGATTTATTTGGTCCTAAATATTTAAACACGTTTTATAAATAGCTTTTCCACACCACATATATAGGGAAAAATAAGGAATTAACTTGGCCCAGTAGCCCTGCATGTGGGGCTAACACCCTGTGTATCTCACACCAACCCTAAGCTTTGTTTTCTTCCTGTCATTTTGCTTATGTTTCTTTCCTATAAACAGGTGCTCATTTTCTTTGAAAACGAGCTCATTTCCTGATTTTCTTTCCATATTTAAGCAGGAACAAAGATCACCACAACTGGCTCCCCCTCAACTACGTTAGATGGCAACTTGCCTTCAGTATGGTGAAACACATCAGTTAAGACTGGTGTTGTGCCTGGCAGGACTTTCTACAAGGACACCCAATCTCTTTAATAAACATGAGATGCTGTTTCCAGTTCTCTTGCCTGACACAGCATAGGAAGATGCTGAACAGCCACATTGCAATCCACTGGTCAGTGGTGACGTAAGGAGGTTGGAGGGGAGGAGTGAGGAGGAAGGAGCAGGGAAGACTGGGTGGTTGTAGGCCTTCTTCATGTGTTCATTGGCTGTGGCATTAGGCCAGCTACTCAAATCTTTGCACATCTGTAAAGTGAGATGGTCAATCTTGTCTGCCTCTCCAGAGGATGGCTACAAGTGTCAAATGGGGTAGTTAGGTGGGAGGGCATTTCAAAAAGTTAAAAAATGTGATTTTGGAGGCTTGTTATGTTGATGATGATTATAATCCCTGACAATTCCTCACATGAAAAAGAGAAAAGAAGATAATTTGTGAAAGAAATAAATGTCCAGTTACTATTATTTGAGTGTCAGTCTGTAGCTCTTCTTAATGAGAATAGGCAGCTCTCAGTTGCTCAGGGTCGGATTTCCTTGGTGGTGTATCTAATCACAGGAAAGATTATGGTTCCCTCCAATCTCTTTCTGGGGAACTTGAGCCCACTTCTCATTTTATTTAATTAAAGGAAATATAAGTCAAATTAGAATTTACTGTTTAACAATGCCACAAAGACATGGCTGGAAGCTATTTTTTGGTTTGTGTAAAATGCTGTTTTTGTGTGCTCATAATGGTTCCAAAAATTGGGTGCTGGCCAAAGGCAGATACTGTTACAGAAACCAGCAAGAACACCTCTGCTCAATCACACCCTCAGGGGTGTCAGGGATTGACTCTAGTGTGTGCAAATCCAATTTGCCTATCTTCTCATGTGAGAGTTAACTAGATAATTAGCTAAATTATGTGCTAGGCACATAATTTTACATGTATTATCTCATTTAATCTCAAACAACTCTATGATATAGGTGTTTATTATTATCCCTATTTAGATGAAACATTTAACCCTCAGAGAATTTAAATAAGTTGCACTTGCAAGCTTAGCAGGTGAGGAGTCAAATTTGGAGTAGAATCTAGATCTGTGATCCCCCAGATCCACAGTCTTAACCAGTGCCCTGTTCTCTTTGCTCAGAGAGCACCTAGAGAAAATCTATAAACAAATAATCACAAAACGAGGGATGATGTAATATACATAAAGGTAGAATTTTTACATTAAGTGGAAGGAAGAAAAAATCATTATTATTTATTTTTTTCTGGGTGAGATGAAAACACTTCTGCAAGAGTATTTCCAATTTCACCAAAGTATGGAAAGATATCTGTTCTAATAACAATGCCCAGTAATGGTATTTGACTTAATTTTAGCCTAGTAAATGATTTGATTCTGCAACAGAACATTTCCTTAGAATTTTGATATCTGAAATTCTGAATAGCTCAATGGTTTTGGTGGAAAATTGACTATTAATATTTTATATACTTGTTTTGATAATTTTGAGGCTAAATGAATCAAATCTATTCATAACACTAAGTTTTCAATTTCTGAAATCTTTTAGAGTTGTTTGGTTAAAACTAGTTCTTTTCTTCCAGTTTATTAGCTCACTAAATGAGTCAAAATAAAGAAAAAACAAAAATTAATATTGAGTCCAATATAGAAAGTTATTTATAGTTACATGGTGTTATCTCTTCCTTTAAAAAAATTTCTTCTTTCTTCTTTTCTTCCTCTTTTTGAGGGGATTATAAATACTGCCAGTATTTTTTGCCTAAAGGTTAAATCCTCCTAAACTCTTTTGGGGTCTATAGTAGGTGCCAGATTGTCATAAGAAAATTATGTGAAATACTGGTGAATGAACAAGCAAACCAGAAGTTAGGTTTTCAGAACAGATGCTAGCCAGTAGTTCACAGGCATAATCCAGCAACTGGTGGGCATCTACTTGGCCAGCCCTTGACCACTGTAGATGTGAACTTCCCTGGACATTGGCAATCAAGATGGAGAGAGGCAGAGAAAGCCCTGTTGTCATCACTAATTCCCTTTTGACCACACATGACAGCATGACCTGCTTGTAAGAAATAACATAAATCGTGGTCAGGTGCCTCTACAGGCCCACATTAGTCCATTCAACAAAGAGCAAAAGTCAAACTACTTCTGATGGACTTAGCAACATCATAGTTCACCTGTGAGGCAGGTCTTTTATTGCTTGCTTTGGGACTGACTTCATCTCATTTTCTGTAGGAAAGTGAGCCTACCTGATTTAGAAACAAAATTTTGGAACACAAACCCTTTGTAAGTTGGGAGATCTCTAAACTAAAATATCAAGTGAGAGGAAAAGCCACTTGAGAAAGAAATTTCTGGCTGGGCATGGTGGCAGACGCCTGTAATTCCAACACTTTGGAAGATTGAGGCAGGAAGATCACTTGAGGCCAGGAGTTTGAGACCAGACCAAGCAACATAGGGAAAACCCTGTGATGTGGTTTGAATATGTGTCCCCACCCAAATCTCATGTTAAATTGTAATCCCCAATGTTACAGGTGGGGTCTGGAAGGAGAAGACTAGATTACGAGGGTAGATTTCTCATGATTTAGTACTATCTCCTTGGTACTCCTCATGACAGCAAGTGACCTCTCACAAGATCTGGTTGTTTAGAAGTGTGTGGTATCTCCCCCCTCACTCTCTTGTTCCTGCTTTCACCATGTGACATGCCTGTTCCCCCTTTACAATCTGCCAGTAATTTGTGGCAGATTATGAGTGTGTGTAAGTTATGTGTGCTGATAGGATGAAAGATAGAAAATGATTTTAGATTGAAAGAAAATCATTCTTGAAGCTTTGAGTCTTCCTTTTGTATCCTATGTTGATTGTTTTTCAGTATTCCCTGTTTCAGCACTGACTGACTTGGAGTCTCTTTCATGATGAACAACTGCAATATGAGATTCTAGGATGTATACTAGAATAGAAAATGGAAACTAAATAAAAATTGAGGAATTCTGAAACAAGTGTGGTCTTTAGATAATAACACTATAACCAATATTGTTGGTTTAATTGTAATAAATGCACCACACTAATATAAAATGTTAGTAATGGGGAAAGAAGAGTGTGGGGACTTACAGGAACTTTATACTATTTTCACAATGTTTCTCTAAATCTAGAAGGGTTCAAAAATTAAAATTCTATTTAAATAAATTACAATATATAAGATTAATTAAGCCCAAATTATGGAAAATATAACTTCTGTTATAACATTCCTGGAAAGTTTCTAAAGACAAGGCTTTTCTATTTTTAGTAGAAATTGCACATATTTTCAAGTTTAACTGTTACTATGTGACAATATTTGCAATGCTAAAAGCTTAATAACCTATAGATTCATTGTAAAGTAAGGTATACTGTTGTTTTACTTTTGGAATACTGAATGAAATATGTAATCTTTTTTTTTTTTTCTTTAAGATGGATTCTCATTCGCCCAGGCTGGTGTGCTGTGTTATGATCTCAGCTCACTGCAACCTCTGACTTCTGGGTTCAAGCAATTCTCCTGCCTCAGCCTCCCCAGTAGCTAGGACAACAGGCATGTGCCACCATACTTGACTTTTTTTTTTTTTTTTTTTTTTTTTTAGCAGAGACAAGGTTTCACTATGTTGGCCAGGCTGGTCTCAAATTCCTGACCTCAAGTGATCTGCCCCTATTGGCCTCCCAAAGTGCTGGGATTACAGGCATGTGCCACCATGCCTGGCCAAAACATGTAATCTCTTGTTTAGATTTATAATAACAGTTATATGATACTCAGTAAGGGAAGGTGACCTACATAAAATAAAAGGCCAGGCATAGTGGCTCATATCTTTAAGCATGTTGGGAGGCCAAGGCACAAGAACTGCTTCAGTTCAAGACCAGCTTTGTCAACATAGTGAGACCTCATCTCTGCAAAAAATTTAAAAAAAAAAATTAGCTGAGGGTGGTGACACACACCTGCAGTCCCATATATTTGGGAGGCTGAGGTAGGAAGATCCCTTGAGCCTGGAAGACAAAGGCCACTGTACTTCAGCCTGGGTGACAGAGTAAGATCCTATCTCAAAATAAACAGATAGATAGTTGTTATTTATCTAAATATTTGAAACAAAAGTTGGGAAACCTCCCAGCTCAACTAAGAGCTCCTAGAATAAACAGAAGTATAAATCATTATACCTCTTTACTTTAAAAATATTACAGACATTATCAGTATTTTAATAACAAAAACAGTATCAAATACTTTATATATACTTCATAATCTGTCCTTTACAAATTTATTTAACCTTTATGACAGGAGTCACTACGATGCTCACTCCACAGATGAGGTGCTGAGACTTAGTGAACTGAATAACTTGTTCACAGTCAATAGGAGACAGAGACCCAGTTTGTCCATAAAAAGATAATTTTAACCAGTAGCATTTTACAGTAGTTATCCCAACACCTACGAATTCTAAAAACATTTTATTCAAATCTGTCTTTTAATATTAGCACCTCTTCAACCTCTTCCTGACTGGACCACCAAATTTATCTTCCTAATCTCTCTTACCCTGTAAATTTCTTTGTGTGTATGAGCATATATGTGACAGAAAGAGACAGAAACAGGGAAAGAGTGAATTTACCAAAAACAAAGATAGGAAGGTTGTAGTAACATCTTTTATTTCTCAATTCCGAAGTCCCCATTTTCATCCCTGGGAGATTTGTTCTAGGATAGGGTAGCTAAAGAAACAGAGAAAATAAAAGGGAAAGTGGTGACCTGAAGATCAAACACTAAAGAAGGGGCTAATGGATAGCAAAGAAAGTGGAGAACAAAACATGCAGGTAGATGGGGTCCTAGTCAGTGAAGACCCACAGGCTGGAGGGTAAACCCATGCAAGGGTCAAGTTTAATACAGTGAAAATATAAGTAAGATTGGAGACCTACCACAGTGAACCAACACTTGGCACGTTTCTTGTAACAGTGTTTAGATTGCAGTGGTTCTTAAGATTAAGTGATTTTGGAATTGGCATCCCATGTCATTTAAAAAAAAATGGTGAAGTAAATGTCTTATTTAGATTTCTCTCCCTTCCCACCCACCATTTTCCTTCCACTCTTTTGTTTTTAATGTGGAAGTTTAAAATCCAATCTCACCTTAATTTTTTCTTAAGTATAAATAATGGGAAAACTTAACTTGGATAGGGGACTCCTCAGTAGACCTCCATAATTATCTGGCTTTTACTACCACTTAGTCATCAGGAATAGCCATGGCTAACAGAATACGAACTGGGAAAGCTAGTGCATTACAGCAGTGCATCTCAGATTTATTGATTTGTTTAACTTTTGTTTTATGTTATTATTATTTTTTTTTTTTCAGAGACAGAATCTCACTATGTTGACCAGGCTGGTCTTGAACTCTTGGCTCCCAAGCGATCCTTTTGCCTGGATTCCCAAAGTGTCAGATTTACTGAAGAATATTTTATTGTAATTACTTTTTATACTTCATAGGTCAAGAGCTCTGTTTTAAAGATAATATCTATTGAATATACTTTTTAAAACAAACTTTCATGTTCTAATCATTGCATGATTTCAGTATTAAATGAAACACAGTAATGAAATTTGGGCTGATGTTGTTGATTTTTTTTGTATTCTGATTACAGAACTGTATTTTGAGAGGGCTGAACACAGAGTAAATGCATCCTCAGCTGCTGGTATAGAAACTTGTTTTCCATGAGTGAAACGGCCCATTAGGGATGGTGGGTAAGGGCTATGAGTCCAGGAAGTCAGGCAGTAACCCCAAAGTTTTTAAATGGGATCCAGAACAAATTTTGTATGTGATAATGACATTTAGAGGTTCTTGACTGCTAAAGCATATTGTAGAAAATGACTCTTTTGTTGGAGGTGAACACCATGCTCACCTCCAACACAATGCTTCACTTGGTTTCTGCCCTAAAGAATGTTGTCTGCCTTTCTTTTCAAATTCTTCTCATC
This sequence comes from Sapajus apella, assembly GCF_009761245.1. Lineage (NCBI taxonomy): Eukaryota > Metazoa > Chordata > Mammalia > Primates > Cebidae > Sapajus > Sapajus apella. The sequence goes on along the minus strand of NW_022436992.1, from coordinate 16,634,222 downwards.
CTACAATGCCTAGAAAAAAACATTCTTACACCAATGATGGTGACAATACGCCTTATTTCTTTTGTATCAATTCCTTACTTACTGTAGCTACTCGAATTGTACTAAGACGACTGGTCCTAATCTGCAAACTAATTATGCAGTACCTAGTAGTACAGATTTGAAAACCTTTTATAGCAATCTGACATTGCCACAATATTTTACATTTTACAGAAAATAAGTCTTTCATGCTGGGTAGTTTGAAAAGCACCTCTGCAGAGAAAATAGTTGATACTTCACAAATGCATATTTGATTTTCCTGAAGGTAGTAAGTAAAGTGGATATTCTATGATGTGTTATCTTTAACATAACGGCAATAATTAAAGTAACTAAACAATTAAATAACAGAAATTCAGATCCATGGTAAAATCAAAGAATATAAACTAAAAATTCCCTAGATATATTTTCTGAACTTGGGTAACTCTTTAACAAAATGTTGAAATAGACAAGCACTTCAGCATTAATGGATAAGCATACTTTCATAAAATCTAAAAAAATATATATTTGACAATTCTTATGCCTACCTCAGAGCTACTTTTTCTGCTAGTACCTCTAACTGGAATGCTTTGTCTCTCAACTCATACTTTTAAATTCTAGCCCCCTTTCAAGACCCAAATGCTCCATTCTTTAGAACATGTTTATTAAAATAGTTTATTCTTTCTCTTATTATTATATGATGCCTTAATTCATGACAACTTGTTAATGTGTCATATTTCCCCTTAAGCTTCTTAAGACACAGACCATTATCATTTTGTATATTTTAATTTTTCCCAGAATAGGTGCTCTATAATTATTTACTCAGTTAACATCATTAAATAAGGCAACACAATGTCATTTTCACTATTAATAATGACTGCATTAGCAGGGCAAGGACTCTGAAGTATGTGTCTAACAAGCATTAAAAATTGCTAGCCAACTAGAAATTTTGGAAAAGGTAGTGAGGTCAAGTCACTGACTGACCTTGGCTTTATTTATACAATGTAACCAGATGGATACACATCAGAATCTCAAGTCTCAGAGTTTAAATGGGCCATAGACACCACCTAAACTCATAGTCAAACTGCAAAAAAAATACCAAGCAACACTTGGAAGATACATTGAGTTGTTAACCTAAAAGTTAAGAGAACTAAGAATCTAAATGGTTATTGCTTAAGAAAAATACCATCTCACAAAAGAATCCTCCTAACCACTACTGCAAAAGCCATACTTCTGGGGAAAACAGACCCATATGGTTTGTACACAGTCTCAAATAGCTAAAAGTGACTTGGGCTTGATATGTAGTTCTAAATGCTTCTGTAAGATTTCCAATTTAGTTTGAACTTTCAATGTATACCTTAAGCAAGTGACTTGACGGAAATTTGAATGCTATGTGCCTTCTCCCAGCTCTCCCTCACTGAGGATGGGAACCCAATCTTCTATAGTGGCACCTGGGACCCCTGGCTGCAGTGCCTTGGTGTGACATTCCTGTGGAGAAAAGCACTTTAGGGCCAGTCTCTAGATATATTTTCATGCGTCTTCTGCTTTTACATGAAGCTCTTGAGAAAACAGAAGGAAAAAAATGTGAGAAGAAATACATTGCCCTTCCGGAAGATAGACCTGTTGTGCAGAGGTGCTTATGACTGAGGACAGAGTTCAACATTTTGAATTAAATTTTCACATAGTTTCTGTGACTTCATTTAAGAGATTGTTTATCGAATTCCATATTTCCAATTTGTGTATCTATTTTCCTATTCATATAAATTTACAGGAATATGCATGTCAGCTATGAGAGATGACTTTATTTCTCTGTTGCTCCTATATCCCCCTGCAAATATCACAAGGACACCAATATTGCACAGTGACATGAATCTAGACATAGTGTACACTTGGCAGAATAATTTTCCAGGTCTAGCCCAGGAGTCTATTCAATAATCTAAAATTGTGATACAGAGAAAAGTGGAAACATATGTCAAACACTATAGTCAAAGTACCCAGAAGTAAAAATGGAATAATTTTGACTGATGCATGACACATGCAAAGCCACATTGCACATGTCATGTAGGATCCTTCTCTATAATCTGTGTTTATGGAGTATATCTATGTATGATCCCTATTACATAGACTTAGGCTTAGCCAGAAGGGAGCCAAGATGGCCAACTACAAGCAGTTATGGTGCATGGCTCTCACAGAGAGGAATGAAAAGGATAAGTAAATACAGCACCTTCAACTGAAACATTGAAGTACTCACATTGGGACTCATCAGGAAAACAGCTCCACCCATGGAGAATGGAGAAAAGCAGGGCAGGGCGACAGCCCACCCAGAAGCAACACAGAAACAAGGGAAACCACCTCCCCTGCCCAGAGAAGTGATGAGTGAATATGTGACTCTGGAAAAACCACACTTCTCCCATGGATCTTTGCAACCCTTCGATCAGGAGATCCCCTCGTGAACCCACTCTACCAGGGCATTGGGTCTGACACACAAAGCTGCATGAAGTCTTGGCAGAGCAGCTGCTCAGGCATGCACAGAGACCCAGGAGCCTTACATACTCAGGATCTGACATCCCTGACAAAATGACTGAAACTCAGGCAAGGTGGGACGTCCATATATACCCCTAGGAAGGGAGCTAAATCCAATGGGCTGAGCAGCCTCAGACTGCAGGCCCCACTTCCACAGTACTTCACAAGATAAGACCAACTGACTTGGAGTCCTAGCCAGCCACTGGCAACAGTGTAGTTAGTGCCTACCTGATATGGGATGGAGCTCCCAGAGGGGAGGGGTGGGCCACCACCTTTGCTGTTTGGATGGCTCAGCTGTTGGAACAGCTGGACTTGGGAAGAGTCCAAGACAACTGGGTGCAAAGGGGATCCCCCAGCACAGCACTACTGCTCTACCAAATTGTGGCCAGACCAGTTCTTTAAGATGGACCCCAATTCATTCTTCCTCATGAGGCAGAACTTCCTGGGGCCACCAGCCACCCCCACCTGTGTTCTATAGCCAACAGAATTCCAGTTTCTCCCTGGGATGGAGTGCCTGGGGAGTGCAGGGAGGCAACACCTTTGCTATTTGGATGACTCAGCCATTCCACTGTATAGGTTTAGGAAGGTCCAGATCCCCCAGCACAGCACAGCTGCTCTACTGAGGCGTGGCCAGGCTGTGGCTTTGAGTGGAATCCTGGTCCATTTTTCCTTGCTGGGCAGGACTTCCCTGCTGGGGCCTTCAGCCACTTCCTACAGAAGCATTCAGGCCAGCAACAGTTCTGTACTCCACTGGGATGGAGCACCCAGAGGAAGGGGTGGACTGCCATCTTTGCTTTTTTGAAGGCTTCACTGGTGATACCTCCAGATAGTGGAAAATCCAAGGCACCTAGGGTCTAGAGCAGACCCCCAGCAACCCCCAGCAGCCCTATGAAAAAGTGGCCAGACTGTTAAAAGAAAAACAAAACGAAAAAAAATGAAAAACCCTATTCAAAGGTCAGCAACCTCAAAGACTGAAGGAACATAAGCCCCGAAAATGAGAAAAAAATCAGTGCAAAAACACTGAAAACTCAAAATGCTAGTGTTCTCTCTTTCCTCCAAATGATCACAACACCTCTCCAGCAAGGGTTTGGAACTGGGCTGAGGCTGAGGTGACTGAAATGGCAAATGCAGACTTCAGAATGTAGATAAACACAAACTTCATGGAGCTAAAGGCACGTATTGTAACCCAATGCAAGGAAGCTAAAAATGATGTTAATGCAGGAGCTGACAGCTTCTTTTGTGTGAGAAAACATAACTGACCTAATAGAGCTGAAAACAACAACAACATTACAAGAACTTCACAATGCAATCACAAGTATACAGAGAAGAATTAAGCAGAGGAAAGAATCCTAGAGCTTTGAAGACTGTCTTTCTGAAAAAGACAGGCAGAATAGAGAAAAAAGAATGAAAAGGAATGAACAAAACATCCAAGAAATATAGGATTATGTAAAAAGACCAAATGTACAACTGATTGGTGTACCAGAAGGAGATGCAGAGAATGGAACCAATTGGGAAATCATATTGCAGGATATTATCCAGGAGAACTACCCCAACCCAGCAAGACAGGCCAAATTCAAATTCAGGAAATCCAGAGAACCCCAATAAGATACTCCACAAAAAGATCATCCCCAAGACATAATCATCAGATTCTCCAAATGAGATTCTCTAAATGAAAGAAAAGATGTTAAGGGTACCCAGACAGAAAGGCCAGGTAACTTACAAATGGAAGTTGATCAGACTAACAGCAGACCACTCAGTGGAAACCCTACAAACCAGAAGAGATTGGGGGCCAATGTTCTACATTCTTAAAGAAAACAAACTCCAAACCAGAATTTCATATCCAACCAAACTAAGCTTCATAAGGAGAAATAAGCTCCTTTTCAGACAAGCAAATGTTGAGGAAATTTGTCACCACCAGACCTGCCTTACAAGAGCTCCTAAAGGAAGGACTAAATATGGAAAGGAAGAACCATTACCTGCCACTACAAAAACACACCAAAGTACAAAGACTATGACACTCTAAAGCAACCACATAAAACAAATCTGCAAAACAGACAGCTAGCATCATGAGAACAGGATCAAATCCACAAATAATACTAACCTTAAATGTAAATGGGATAAATTCCCTAATTAAAAGACACAGAGTGCAAGCTGGGTAAAGAACCAACTCATTGGTATGCTGTCTTCAAGAGACCCATCTCACATGCAAAGACAGAAATAGGCTCAAAATAAAGGAATGGAGAAAAATTTACTAAGCAAAGGGAAAATAATAAAGCAGGAGTCACACTTTTAGTTTCTGAAAAACAGACCTTAAACCAACTAAGATCAAAAAAGACAAAGAAGGGCATTAAGTAGTGATAAAGAGTTCGATTCAAGACGAGCTAACTATCCTAAACATATATGCACCCAACACAGGAGCACTCAGATTCATAAAGCAAGTTCTTAAAGACCTTCAAAGAGACTTAGACTCCCACAGAATAACAGTGGGAGACATTAACACTCTATTGACATTACTAGACACATCATCAAGAAAGAAAATCAACAAAGATATTCAGGACCTGAGCTCAGCTCTGGATCAAATGGACCTGACAGATAGCTACAGAACTCTCCACCCAAAAACAACAGAATACACATTCTTCTCATAGCCACATGGCACTTACTCTAAAATTGATCGCATAATTGGAAGCAAAACACTCCTCAGCAAATGCTAAACAACTGAAAACATAACCAACAGTGTCCTGGAACATGGCACAATCAAATTAGTACTCAGTACTAGGAAATTCCCTCAAAACTGTACAACTGCATGGAAATCGAAAAATCTGTTCCTGAACGACTTTTGGGTAAATAATGAAATTAAGGCAAAAATTAAGTTCTTTGAAACTAACAAGAACAAAGACATAATGTACCAGAATCTCTGGGACACAGGTGAGGCAGTGTTAAAATGAAAATTTATACCAATAAATACCCATATCAAACAGCTAGAAAATAAAGCAACACCCCTGTTCTCTCCCCCTCTTCCTCTTCCTCTTTCTTCCTTTCATTTTATTTCTTTTTCTTTGTTTTTATTCTTTCTCTTTCTTTCTTTCTCTCTTTCTTCAAAAAAAAAAAACAAAAAAACAAAACAAAACAAACAAACAAAAAAAAACCACCAGGGGTGTTTCTTTCCTGGCCAAAAAAAAAAAAAAAAAAAAAAGAAAAAAAAAAATTACTTAAAAAAAAAAAGCTAGAAAAATCTCAAGTTAATAACCTAACATCACAACTAAAGTAACTAGAGAACCAAGAGCAAACAAAACCCAAAACTGGAAGACAAGAACCAACCAAAATAAGAGCTGAACTGAAGGAGATACACACACACACACACACACACACACACACACACACACACACACACA